>NC_048595.1:135838868-136109122 GCF_003668045.3 Cricetulus griseus | reverse complement strand
ACACACACACACACACACACACACACACACACATACACACACACAAACTGGAATCAATTTGGTAGATTCCCTTTTGTGTTAGATAAATACTCCTGCACATGGCCCTTTTCTTAAAGTTTAATTGATATACCTAGTGATACGCTATTGGAGAAGACTGATTCTTTTCTTTCCCAGCAGTTATCAGTTACTAATAACTTCTTGGTTAGAAGTGAGACTTTATATATACTTCCCCTTAGTTGTGCTGGGATTCTGTTACTATCTTGATATTGTGCTGGTCTTGTAAACACAACCAGTCTGTAGGTTCATTCATTTATCAGTCTTGTTGTGTCAGGAAAATGCCATTTCCTTGGAGTCATTAACCATCTCATGTTCTTTCTGAGCCTTATTCAGAACAGATCCTCAAGCCTTGTGGTAAGGGATTGATAAGGCATCTCATTTAGGATTAAGTGCTCAAATTCTCACCTTCTGCATGTTGTTCAATTGCATGGCTCTGTATTACTTGCTATCTAGTATAAGAAGAAATGTCTCTGATGATGTTTAAAAGATGGGCTGATATATGAATATACCAGTATATCATTATGGGTCATTTTATTGCTGTTCCTTTAGCAGAATACTAGTAGCCTTTTCCCTATGGCTCATGACCTATCTAGTCTCAGATATTTGTCTACATTAATGAGTGTCCCTCATATTAAATGAATATGTGGTTGTTTACTTGCTTAACATTTTTTTTCACAGTGGTACCAGTCTACTTTTCAGGCAGGTTTACTGGTGTAGCTCAAAAGGGTTGTAGTTGGTTTTTATTGATGATAACATTTCTTCTCTGGTATGTGTGAAGTAGCACCAAGTACCAGTAATACTGGTCAGTCGGGGTAAAACTCCTAGTTGGGGTTTTTCCATATTCAATAACATAAGAAATTTGTGTCTTCAGCAAAAATTATCTTACTTTTAGGTTTCTAAGAGCAACAATCAACCTCAGCAATAACCAATAATCTGAGATGTCTGCAGAAACATTTTGGATAAAAATCCAATCAGTATTCCATTCATGGCACTAGGAGTTTTGCCTGGGGTGTTGTATTCCCCACTATATTGTAAATGTTCTTAAATTTCATTTATATGATTACATACTTCGAAAAGTTTTACAATAGCAAATTTTGTGCATTGGTTTTCAGGGGGCCTTTCATATCAGTTGTTCCTTTCTATATCCTCTCCTTTATGCTTTCATTCCATTCCTTCCCCCATTTAATCCTCCTGTTCTACACTCCAGACAATAAAAGACAAATATATTATGTTTTATCTTAACTGTGGCTATGAGTTTTTATCTTTAGATATGTATGT
The DNA here is from genome assembly GCF_003668045.3 of Cricetulus griseus. Lineage (NCBI taxonomy): Eukaryota > Metazoa > Chordata > Mammalia > Rodentia > Cricetidae > Cricetulus > Cricetulus griseus. The sequence continues at coordinate 136,107,787 of NC_048595.1, read as the reverse complement.
TTTAATAAGAATAACCACAGGGGTTAGGGAGTTGCTGAGAAACAAGGGGGAGGAGGGAATTTTGTAAAGAATTAAAATATGTTGTTACAAGGAAATAAAGGAGCAGACATGTTTTTTATTAACTAAAATATTCAGAATATCCATCTGAATGATTATCAATATTAGTTGAGATTGTTGACCATCTGCCTTTCTTACACTATTCATAATCAGACATATTTTGAGCACCTGAATTCAAAATCAAGAGAAAATCACAAATTAGGAAGGAAACTCTGCTTGCTGACTTTGCTCTGCTGCATGGAGAAGATTCATTTGTCCTTCCATGTTATTTATATGGTGTTCAAACAAGTTGTGCCATGGAACTACTTGCTTATGAGATATATTATACCAGTGGGCTATTGGGACAGGTAGTGATAGGTGGATGGAGTGGGTATTTTCAATAAGAGATTATGGATGGGGAGAAGTTAGGAGGGAAAATATGCAACCTTGTCCCAAGGTTCAAAATTTAGAAAGATCTACAATCTGAAGATACAATGGTTTTTATCACACATACAAAGCAATAAAATCTGTAACTCCCTCCTTAATTTTTGTTTTGCATTGTTTTTTATATTATAATAAAAATTTCATTGTTAAAATGATTGCCAGTGCATTAAGACTCATGATTTTATAGTCATGATAATTATTATTTCGATTCTGCAATATTTTCACATATGATTATAAAAATTGAGAGGTTACTTTTCAGCTATTTAACATTCTTCCCTATATCATGTGAATGTATATATTATAGAAATACTTTAGTTAGTACAAGTTCAAGATTATAAAACAATGCTTTGATTTCTCCCAGTGTCTTTTAGTCTGCCGTGTTTTATTTGTTTATTTTGAAACAACGTCTCATGGACAAAGAATTTGCTATGTCCAAAGTGCTGAGATTTAAGTGAATAACTCAGTAGCCAGCTATGATAGTCTTCAGACGTATTATTCAATACTCTTGCAAAAACACAACCTCAGGATATTTCTTCATTTAGTAGTTTACATAACACCACAAAGATTTTAATTGTAGAGGGTAGCAGTAATTAATATCTACAAAATGAAAATTATTATGGTCATCTTTTAAAGAAAATACTCATATTACAAAAAATCCCCCATAGTTGAAATCATTGATCTAATTAGGTTTCTTTTGTACTTGTGGAAATTGTATCTTCCCAAACAGGCACCCCTTGTGACTTCCACTTTCTTTACTATTAAAAGTTAGAAAAGAACAACAAATACAAATCCTGTATATAGATAAACAATATGAGATGTATCTCTTTCTTTGTTTTGGTTCCTTTCTCAGATTTTGTAAGAGGTGGCAGAAATAATTACCAATTAAGTAATAAGTCATCCCTTCTCATCACCTCTAGATGCATTCAGATGTTTTCTGTGCATGATCATTCCCTTTCATTTATTCTATATAAAGATCCCCTACCTCAGAAGCAACTATTTCATCAGTGAGGTTAGACTTGTTGTTGATTTCACCTTAAAGATTTTGTTGCAATTTCTAATGCATGGGTTATTGCTTTTCTTTAGCTTACCAACATTACTACTACATGTTGTAACAAGCATTCTTCATATAAATCCCTGCTTTCTGGTCTCAAGCATTATATAACCATATAGACCTATTCAGTTTTTAAATCATGCCTTAATGCCTTAAGCAATTATCTCACCATCACAATTAATCACCACAGAAAATTTACTAAGTCTTTACTGCCATCCATATCTTTAACACAACAGTTCTGTAATGATTATATTAACATCTCTTAATGAGTAAGGTATGCAGCGTAGCTATGAACTTCATTAAGCAGAACATACAGACAGACCCCCAAACAGAAAAAAAAATTAGTTCCAGTGTACAAGAATTGCATAATACAAGATTTAGTACACATATGCACAGTATTAATTTAAAACAATATAATATATTACCACATTAAAAGAAATATCAGCAAAGATTATGTAGAGAAAATAAGAAACTACAAATACTAATGATCACATGCAAAGGTTTTCAAGTTCATAATCTGTAAATAAACAAATACTTTACTCTGTGGATTGATAATTATTTTAACATATACTGGTCACTTTCATGATTAGTGAGAATAGGAAAAATCATGCAACCTTAGCATTATATTTCCTTCTCTTTTGTTTCTTTTGTTTTGATATGATTTTGCAGTTTTTTTGGACTTACTTGAGACAGGGTTTCTTTGTGTAACAATCCTGGATGTCTTGGAAAGCACTTTGTAGAACAGGTTGGCCTCAAACTCATATAGAATCATCTGCCTCTGCCTCCAGAGTGCTGGGATTAAAGGTGTGCACCACTACCACCTGGCTTCTATTTCCTTCCTAATGAAAGGCTGAAATGGATATTTATTTGACAGTTAACATGTAAGTAACCATGTACTTCTCTAGGCCGGTCAGTTCTAATAAATATACAGTGCAGAATTATGCATACAACACAATTGCCCTAAATTTCTAATGATGCTTTTCAAAATATGTATTGCTTCTACTATAATGCTAAGGTTACCTATGTCTGACAAAACTGATTTCAAAATAACTTTTGTTAGAAGAGATAAGGAGGGATTATAATTAATTATTAAAAAACAATATATCTTGATGATGGTAAAACTCTAAGAATATACCCAGGTATATCAAGTTTTGCTTCAAAATTCTCCTAAAAGGAACATCAGAAATTAACCTCAATACTTTGTTGGTAGATGAGTCCACTATACAACTCTAATATACAAGTCTACTAGACAAAATTAAGCACAGAAAACTAGACATAGCGGTCATCTTCAGAACATTTTAATAAAACAAGAAAGAATATATATTCTTATTAGTAGCCAATGGAACTTTGTCCACGTTTATCATATATTAGGTTACAAAGAAAATTCCAACATATATAATAAAATGAAAATACTGTTGTATATTAAATCTGATCACAATGAAATATAAGCATTTTGGCTAGATATCAACAGCAATAAAAAACTACAGAAAGTAAACTATTGAATACATTACACACATTATTGAATAATAACTGAGATAAATAAAATTTGAAAAGTCCTAGAATTGAATGAAAATAAAAATACAACATAGCAAAACTTATAGTACCTAATAAAGATACTCTTTGGAGGGAAAGGCCTCCAAAGTACTTACTTTAAAGTACTTACATTAAAGTTTTAGCAGATTTCAAATTAATAATAGAATGATGAACTTGAAGGCCTTGGCAAGAGAACAAACTAAACAAATCCAAAAATAGTAGATAAAAATTAGCCGAACTCAGATTTGAAATTAGTGGATTTAAAAGGAATAAACAAAACACAATAGAAATTGTGAGATGAGGAATTGGTTCTTTTAAAAGATAACTGGGAAACCAGTACAGGACTGTTCTAGATACCAGAAGGATGAAGTCAGTTTGGAGGTCTGGACAATCTATGAGGCCACTAGTAGTGGATCAGTATTTACCTCTAGTACACAAATGAACTTTGGGAGCCCTCTCCTCATAGAGGGATTCTCTTGCATCCTAGACACACTGGGGAGGGTCTAGGTCCTGCTCCAAATGATGTAACAGATTTTAAAGATCCCCCAAGCAAGGCCTCACCCTCCCTGGGGAGCAGAGAGAGGTTGGGATAAGTGGGTCAGTGGGGGGCAGGGAAGGAGAGGAGGGAGAAGGAACTGAACATGACATGTAAAAGAAGCTTATTTCTAACTTAAATAAAAAATTGCTAAAAACACACAGCAAAAAAAGAAAATAATCTCTTTGAGACCCACATTTCTATGTTTCAAAGAAATAAAAAAAAGAAGAAAGGAAAATAATGAAGAAAAAGGAAATAAAATTCTAAGTACAGTTTTCATGTATTATTCTATTATGCAAGATGGAATGTTATTTGAAAATTTGGAAGCATTGGTCTCTTTAAGAAGACATAATGATGACACAAAATAATTTCCTTATATCAATTTCACTATTTACTTTGGTTGTTTAAAAGTGTATTTTTCCTTTTATCTAGTTTCAAAATGAATATTATAATTTCATGTTCACACAAATATATGCATATATATTTTCCATCGTATCCTCTTAAAAATAAAATCGCTATTTAAACACTTGAATGTATTTTCTGAGAAACTAGCATAACAATTTATTCAGTGGTAACTTATGACCTCATTAGGGGGCTTATTTATGTAGCTTATCTTCTGTAATTATTACAGGGAAATTATTGTAATTAAAGGTCAAAGATCAAATTATTAATTCATGTCAGGATGTAGAGGTTTTTAAAAATATTGGAATTCTGTGTGTTTGATGATTCCGTTTTGAGAAAGGGTCTCACTAGAGATCCCTGCCTGGCCTGGAACTCTTCTATGCCCACACTAGATACTTGGAACTCTTAGCGTTTTATGTGGCTCTATCTCAGTAGTGCTGGGATTAAAGTTTGTCCCACCATGTTTAGAAAAATTATTGGCTTTTAGCTGTCAGTTAATAATTGTAAAATTATCAAGCCATGGTGGAGCATGGCTTCCATCCCAGCCTTTGGGCAGCAGAGGCAGGCAGATTTCTGTGAGTTTAAGACACATCTGGTCTACAGAGTAAGTTCCAAGACAGCCTTGTCTTGAAAAACAACAACAACATAAACAAATAACAACAAGAATTGTACAATCACTATTTTCCAGCTTATTTACTGGTACATGTAAAAATGCTGCTTATTTTCCAATTGCTTTTTTAAGTGTCCTTCTCATCACAAAAATACAATTGAACTATCTATGTTTATCATGTAATTGGACATCAATATTCTAGTCCCAAATAATGTAGCAAAATATGAACATAACCTAGGCATGAATTTTATCTGCATTCTGTTTTCTTATATAAACTTCTTTCATTAAAAGAGTATGTCTGCCTGTAGAAAAAAAAGTATGTCTGTAGAAAAAATACATATTTTATGTAGATATTAGCTCTTAAGTTCCAGGAGAGAAATTTGTGTCTTGATATTACCTAACTTTGACATATTTCCAGTTACTCACTAATTTGTGGAAAGTGAATTGGGACAGTTTTCCTTTCCGTTAAAGCTATCTTTCTGGGTTCCTTAGCTCTCCTTAAGCTCCTTTTAGATTTCTTCCATCAATAATCTCTTAAAACGCTGACAGAGGAAGCTGTCCACATGTATTTTATCTACACTTATATGATTTCATTTACTGTGTGCTCTGACGGAGCTGGAGCAATTTGCTCATACAACACCTCAACCTTAAATTGGATGAAGACAAGCTTTGAAACCATTTCAGTACCTAATGAAGACATTAAGTGTGAAAGTTCTATACTGCTAAGCTATCAATGTATTCCATTACACTGACAGCATGGAACAGAGTTCCCTTTTCAAATGATCTTCCTGTGGGAAATATCTCTGTTCTTTTTGACACATTTAAATTATACCTCATGAGTTGAACTTTTAAAAAAATTAACAAGAAAATTTGAGAAGCATACAAAACAGCAATTATATGCTAAAAGTCACTTTTATATTCCTATATACTTGTATTTTCAGTATTCATATCACGCTTGGGAGCACATCCAACTTTATTGTCTCTGATCTCTACTCATGGTCCCCAGAAACTAGCATGTACACCTAAAATATTATAAAAATACTTGAAAGTAAGTATGTCAAACTCATTATTTATACATTTTCTGTCATTTCATTGCAAACCACACTTGATTTAGCTTATACTAAGATCTACAATCTCCTATTTAGTTCATATTTATTTCATAAACTAAGGTTCAAAAAGTTTGGAAGAAGTTGACAGGAACAAATATCTCATTAGGCATACAACACTGGGATTAGCCAAATTTTGCTTTGTTCTTTAAAAAGACTCAGTGCTGTGAAATTAGTTTGTATATTTAAATCTAATTTGAAAACTATGTGTTTATTCTTTCTTGCCTTAAACAGATTCATTCTCTGGGGTAAAGTGCATTCTACAAATGCACATTATGCTGTCAGAGAATAGTCACTACTTTGACAGTATTTCTTTTAGTTCTGATGCATCCAATTATAAACCAATCAAAGTTCTACATTCAACTGTATCCAATATATTCTGCTTTGTTTGTATGTGGTACTTACATATATATTAGTGCTAAAATTTTAGGGATCTTTGGATTCTTAGCTTTTTGAAGAAAAGAATTGAATCACAAGACATGGACAGTTCAAGTGGTAGTTTATTTAGCAAAGTAAGCAAACATTCTTGGGGATTGCCAAAAGTGTGGTGCTACAAGATTGGTTCATCATTTTGGGTTTTAAATAAAAATTTTGCAAACATGTATAAGGAGTATGGCATATTTATAAGTTAAAATAATCTTTTTATGCCCCCAATAACTATTGAACTGGAGTCTGCCTTTCACTTATTTCTTTCCACAATTCTCTCATAAAAGAGGTTATCAAAACCATAATGCAGGTGATATAATTATTCCAGGTATTGCAAAAGAGATATAGTCCTTCATTACTACACATGCCAGAAAGAATGCTCTTGGTCAATAGTTTCTTATGTAATTGCCACAATCTAGATGTAGCTTGGAGGATGCTTAGACTTAACTCAGTGTTCTGACAGTCAGAAAACATGGCTACCAAGATGCAACATCAGTATTATTCAGTTCTACCCTAATTAGTTCCTTGCCTATGTTCTTTCACAGCTATCTAATTTTGACAATAATTGTTTAATATATGCTTTAAAAAGAATATTCAAATCCCCAAATTTGCTTCTTTTGTTTATTTCTAATTTAATACTATTATAAATAAGGATACTTTCAACATTTTTAAATCCTCAAATTAACTATAGTTCTTTTGCCACCACCGTTGAATTATCTATCTTAGAGAAAACCTAATATATTCTTATGAAGCATAGTCATATGACATATCATACAGACAAAAGATATATAGAAATGCTATAGATAAATGACATTATAAACCAAATAGACCTAAAATAACAAGACATTTGACCAAAATACAAATTAATATACCTTATTCTCAGCAACTTATGTAACATTCTCGAAAAGAGACACAGAGAAAGTTTCAAGAGATATAAGAAAATTGTTTTTTTTCTTTTAAGTTGTTTATTTGTCACATTAGCTGCCTAATACAAAGTACAGCCCAAAATATAAAATAGAGCCACAAGCTCATGTTTGTACAGAATCCCTGGATTAAAATGGGGTGAAATAGATAAATCTATTTCCATACAAAATTCTAAATAATTTACACAGCAACTCCACCCACAATGATGTGACCCTCACTTCACACTTCTCAAGAGTGGCCATGTCTTGTGACTTCTTTCCTCCAAGTAGAGCATAGAAAGGAGGGGTCCTAGAGTAACTTTCAGTAGGGACACAAGTGCTACTTGACCTACTGATTGAGATGAGCATCTTCGTGGGAAGTCCCAGTGATGTTTTTTTATTTTATTTTATTTTATTTTATTTTATTTTATTTTATTTTATTTTATTAGTTCTAGTTAGGGAACAAGCTTATTTCAAGTCCCTTCTCCCTCTCCCTCCCCTCACCCCCAAACTTCCTCCCCCACCCCCAGCCCACCCCCACCCCATCCACCCACCACTCCCCAGCAGGGTATACCACCCCATATCCAACCTGAGCACCATTAATTAATGATGGATATCTACAAATACAGATAAAAGCATATGATCTTATAATTAGATGCATAAAATTTCTTTGACAAAACACAACTCCTTTTCAGGATAAAAGTCCCAGAGATATTTGTAACTTAGGAGATATGCGAAATATAATAGAGTTGATTTACAGGAAATCAACAGACCACATCAACCTAAGTAGAGAAAAATTCAAAGCATTTCCACTAAGATCAGAAATGAGATTAGGCTGCTACTCCTTCCAAACCTATTTGATATAGTAGACGAAGTCCCACCAGGAACAGTAAGACAGCTGAAGTAGATCAAGGGAATGTCAATAAGAAGGAGGAAAGCAAAATGTCTTTATTTACAGATAAGACTGTATACACAAGTGACAATAAAAATTCCACTGAGAAAATCCTCTGGCTGATAAACACTTTCAGGAACTTAACAGGATACAAATATAACACCCCAAAATCAGTAGCTTTTCTATGTACAAATAACAAAGGGACTGAGAAGGAAATAATAGCTTTCTTAATACATTCCAAAATATAAAATGTCATGAAGTAACTTTAACCAAGCAAGTGAAAGACTTATGTAATAAAAACTTTAAGACATTGAAGAAAGAAATTGAAGTAGTCATCAGGAAATAGAAAGTCCTCCAATGCTCATTGATCAATATAATTAATATGTTAAAAAGTCCATCCTACCAAAAGCAGTCTACAGGTTCAATAGAATCTCTCATCAAAATTCCAAAACAATTCTTCACAGATCTTAAAAGGACAATTTTCATCTTCATATGAACACACTAAGAATCCAGGATAGCTAAAACAATTATGAAAATACAAAAAAATAAAATAAAACACTTCAGGTGTATCAACCCTAACTTCAAATTTCATTAGCAAACTAGAGCAATAAAATCCAATTAGAAATTGACACAAAACAAACATGTTGATTAATAGAATTAAATTGAAGACCCAAGCATAAACCTATCCATCTATGGACAATTGATTTTTTTTATAAAGAAGCCAAATATACACACTAGGAAAAACACAGAATCTTCAACAAACTGGTCAAACTGAATTGCTGCATAAAGTAAAATTCAAATAGGTTCACAGTTCTTACTCTACATAAAACTAAATTATAAATGGTTCAAAGACCTCAAAATGAATTCAGGTGTACTGAACCTGGTGGAGAAGAAAGTAAGGAATAGTTTTGAACTCATTGTCACCAGAAGAAAATTATGAACAGAACACTGATATTATAGGCAATAAATAAGTATGACAATTAATAAATGGAACATCATGAAACTCAAAACCTTCTATATGGTAAAGAACACTATCATTTGGCCAGAGCAGCAGCCTACTGAATGGGAAAAGATTTTTACTGACTACAACCTGATAGAAAGCTAATATAAAAATATAGAGAGAATTAATAAAACCTGGATATAAGGAAAACAACATGATTAAAACTAAGGTAGATTTACACAAGATACTCTCAAAAGATGGAACATAAATGTCGAACAAGTGTTAAACATCGTTAGTCATCAGGGAAATGCAGACCAAAATAATTTGAAATTTTATCTTACATCAGTCACAACGGCTAAGATAAAACAAATGATACTCCATGCTGGCAAGGATATGGAATAAGAAGAACACTCATCCATTGCTTCAGGAGGTTGGGAATAGATCTACTTTAAGATGCAACAATTCTACTCTTGAATGAATACCCAAAATACACTGCATTCTACACAGAAGCCCTCACTCATCCATGTTATTTGCTGTTCTATCCATAATAGCAAGAAATTGGAAACAGACTAGACATCCATCAAACAATGAATGGATAAGGAAAATGTGGTATATTTATATAATGCAATATTTCTCAGCTGTTAAAAGATAAAATTATGAAAGTCTTGGGTAATGAATGAAGCAAGAAAAAATATCACACAAGGCAAGGTAACTAAAACCCAAAGAGACAAATTATTATGTATTCACTGTCAAGCCTTCATTAAACAAGCTGTAATTCACATAACCACAGAGATTAAATAATGAGTAATGGACTGTGGGGAGAATTGAATTATCATAGAAAGGGTAAATATAATAATTATGGGTGGATTTGGTGGACCTGGAACAGGAGGATTAAATGGATTAATTTTTGATTGCCTTGAACAAAATGTAGAAGAAGTAATTTAAAAAGATGCTATGACAATTGAGTATTCTTATGAATGAAACAAATGTGCAATTAAAGAGCATTCCATTCAAAGACATTTCACCTAACCTTCAGATTTACATATGTCAATGCTTTGATAAGCTTGATGTTGGTAAATATAATCCACCCACTACAAGGCAAAATTTGTGAACTTCTTTCAACCTTTCATTACATTTTTCAAAACCCTGAGTGTAGAGGATTGGATAATGATACATGTGATTAGGTATTAATATTAAATATAATTTTTTCAGGTAGAAGTCATTTACAGAAGAAACAGATGGCCGCCACAGGTTCCCTCTCTAAGGATCTGAACAGGCTGCTCTTCTGTGATCTGCCCACCTGTAAGCAGGTATCCAGAACCCCAGCTGTAGTCCTAACTCTGTCACGTCCTCACCTGTGACCAGGCCCAACAGGTCAATGCTACAGGTGTGGGGAGGTTTGGACATCTCACTAGACCTGAGTTGTAGAGATCAGTTGTCACCTTTAACATAATAATGGGTACCCATCAAGAATTCTTCATAAGTTAACCACCATGCTGTACAATGTAGATACTTCAACTTTAAAACAATAGACTTTAAAATTTTTATTTTGTGTTTCTGCCTGATTTTATTTTTGCATACCACTTGAGATAAAAAAACCTATCAAAAGGCCAAAAGAAGGCATGGAATCACATGGAACTGGAGTTCTAAATGGTTGTGAAAGAACTGTTATGGGTACAGGGAAGTAACCTAAGTGATCAACAACAGCAGCTCTTAACCTATGTGTAAGTTTTCCATCCCCACATCCACTTTTAAATACAAAGATCATCTAATTATAGAGAAAGCAGTATCCTCCTGTGTTTATAACATGAATTAAGAATGGGTAAGTAAATAACAAAATGTCACATAGCTCATCATTTGTTTTATGTTAAAACCAACATTTTTAAATGTCCATGCACCCTAAACAAAGTTAAAACCTTCAAACAGTGACACAATGATGACTAGCCAGAATATAGTGCTTATTCTTGGTGGCTTGAATGTAGAGAATTCTGTTTGTTTCTTTGGCTCTGCTGAGAGGTTTGATCAGATGCACAATTTTCTAAAGGCTATGTGTTGCTTGTGCTATTTTGTAAGTTTATTGAGTTTAACAACCTTAAAAAATAAAAAGTAATGTACTTTTTATGTAAGCATTACCCCAAGATATTTTACATTGCTTGTGGCTAATGTAAAGGGTGATGTTTCTCTGAGTTCGTTCTCAGACAATTTATCATCTGTTTATAGTAGGACTACTGATATTTTTTATTTAATCTTGTATCCTACCTCTTTGATGAAGGTGTTTCAGACCTGTAAAGAAACTTTGAGTCTCTCTCTCTCTCTCTCTCTCTCTCTCTCTCTCTCTCTCTCTCTCTCTGTATGGTTTTTCAAGACAGGGTTTCTCTGTATTGCTTTGGAGGTTGTCCTGGATCTTGCTCTGTAGACCAGGCTGGCCTCGAACTCACAGAGATCCACCTGCCTTTGCCTCCCGAGTGCTGGGATTAAAGGCGTGCGCCACCAAAGTCTGGCAACTTTGAGTCTTTAAATAAATCAGTTAAGATACCAGAAAATGGAAAGATCTCCGATGCTCTTGGATAGTTAGGATCAACATAGTAAAATGGCAATCTTGCCAAAGGCAATCTACAGATTCAATGCACTCTCCATCAAAATCCCAACACAGTTCTTCACAGACCTTGAAGAACAATAATCAACTCTATATGGAAAAACAAAAAAAACACAGAATAGCAAAAAAAAAAAAAAAAGATGGTGATGCCTCTGGAAGTTTCCTTATTGTACAGAGTTGGTTTTTTGAGACAGGGTTTCTCTGTATTGCTTTGCTAGAGTGGGTGAAGAGAATGAGAACGAGAGAAAAGGAGGGGAGAGAAGACATGAGGTAGCAGGAAGGTTGAGTCAGGGGAAGAATATAGGAGAGCAAGATAAGAGATACCATAATAGAGGGAACCATTATAGCTTTACAGAGAAATCTGGCACTAGGGAAATGTCCTACAATCATCCAAAAGCTTGATCCCTACTAACAATCTAAGCAATAGTGGAGAGGCTACCTTAAATGCCCTTCCCTCATAATGAGATTGATGGTGGCTTATATGCCATCCAAGAGTTCTCATCCAGTAGATGATGGAAGCAGACACCCACGGAAACAACTGACTTAAACAAGGGGGAGTTCATGGACCCCAGACTGATAGCTCGGAAACTAGCATAGGACTGATCCAGATCCCCTGAACGTGGTTGTCAGTGAGGAGGCCTCAGCAAACCATGGGGCCTCTGGTAGTACAACAATATTTATCCTGAGCATATGAATGGACTTTGGGAGCCCAATCCACATAGAGGGATACTCTCTCATCCTAGACATAAAGAGGAGCACCTAGGCCCTGCTCCAAATGATATGACAGAATTTGAAGATCATCCATGGAAGGCCTCATCCTTCCTGGGTGCAGAAAGGGGATGGGATAGGGAGTTAGTGGGGCGGGGAAGGGGAGCAGAGGAGGATGGGAGGGAGAGGGAACTGGGATTGACATGTAAAACAAGCTTGTTTCTACTTTAAGTAAAAAATAGAAAACAGAAAAAATTAACTAGTTTCTGTATAATAACTAAGAAGTACAATTCCATATTGAAGGTAAGGATAAATATTTTGAGATGTGTTTGATAAACTCATAAAATTAATGGCATCAGAGTACTTCATTCTTACCTTGTGAAACACAGGCTTCAACAACTTTTTGACGCAAGCACATCTCTTTAGAATTTGTAAGGAAGACATCAGAGAACATTTCCCAGCTTTTGGTCATTGCCTACTAGAAAATGTACTTTTTATATTTTCTAACTTAGGAGAAGAAAATATCCAAAACCACATTATAAAATGAAAATTGTCCTTATGAGACAATGGAGAGGGTATCCCATTTGTGGTAAACTAAATTAATGTCAGCATTCCTTGACTCACTAAGTACCATGTATATACTTCACAATCTTGTGTTGAATTACTGAGTCTTTTTCCATAAACCAGAACTTCTCTCTTTAAACTTTCTTTCCCCCTCAGGTTAACAACAAATAAATAGTTTGCATCTAATGAGCTATTATAAATTTGGTCACATTTAAAGATCATTACATTGCTTAGCAAAGCTGCTATATTTCTACATAAAGTTGTTTTAGAGTTAATTTATCTTTCTTTCCAGAAAGATAGAATGAAGTGTTTTCTTTTATTTAAATAAGATAACAGAATAGACAAACTCATTTAATTATAGATTTAATTTGTTTCTCTTTTACAGCTATCCTACCCTTTACTGTTTTGAATGCTACTTCCATTTCCTGGAGCTATTTTTACTTTTAAAATTCACAAATGCAAGATGTTTTGTGACATATTTTGTTTTATTTTTACATATCTGCCACAACTAATTTATGATTCTATATTCTAAAATTGGTTTATGCTGAAATTCTAACATTTAAATTTTTTGATATTACTCATTTTGATTATCTTTTGTGAAATTTTTTCATGATAATCAAGTAAAGGTTAAAGACCTTCAGATATTATAATTGGTTGGATTGGTGCATACAAATGTTCATATATCGATAACAGAGAAAATCTACAGTATCACATCTATGTCTCTTAGAGACTTTAAAATATTTTGAATTATGCATTGCTTTGGTGATACTATCTGAATTTAATAAATATAAAATAATGTTTAATAAAATTTTAAACATCTGATTTGATTTTCTTACTTTGGGGAGTTTTGAAATCTTCAAATAATGAAGTTTCATGTGTAATATAGAAAAAAGGAAATTAAATTAAATTACATGGCCTTTCTTTTACAAACGCTTGTGGATGAGTGAAATTTTTCAGAGTTGTGATTTTGGTTCAGCTAACATATAGTAGGTACCGTGTGACACATGCTAGACTATCTTGTTTCTTTCCTATGAAGTACCTAAATTTATCACTCTTACTAAAATTCCATTCCTGCCCAGAATTGAAAATTCACTAATAGTTGTATCTGCATTCATTTTAATGTTGAGAAAAACCTAAAGTTATGTCAAAGTTTATTGTAGCATGAATGATTTAATCCCTTTTGTTTACACTTATTTTTGTGTTGTAGGAGAGAGATATGTTCATGTCTACACCATTATTATGTGTAGAAGTCAGAGAACCTCTGGAGTGGACTCTGTCTTTTCACCATCTGGATTCTGATGATGGGATTCAGGTCAGGTCACCAGTCTTGTAAACATGCTCCATTACCCCTGAGTTCTCCAGCTCAGTGCTTCTCAACCTGTGAACTGGTGGTTACACATCTGATATCCTGTATACCACATATTTCCATTATGATTTTAAAAAGTAGCAAAATTACAGTTATGAAGTATCAAAGAAATAATTTTATGGTTGGTGTGAGCACAACATGAAGAAATATACTAGATTCACAACATTTGGAAGGCTGAGAACCAGTGACATAGCTAGACTCTAATTTAGTACTTTGAGGTAAAGAAAAAGCAGAGGATAGCTCATTTATTTAACAGTACATTGCCAAGTGTGTTATATCTTATAATACCATTCATTAATATCATCTTACAAAAATTACTTTTTATAAATCTTACATAGAACAAAGACAAGACACTTTCTTACCTATTTCATCTTGGAAAGGAAGACTATAACAAGTTGAAGCTATTGAAGTCTAATCCATATTTATTTTCTATAATTAAGGAAAAATGTTGAAAGAGAATGCTTATCTACATCTAGCTTGGAGAAAGTCATGCTCTATCCACAGATACTGCACTCTAGACTTTGGACCTAGCTTCATTATAAAACCATCCTCTTACCAGGAACATCACAAGGACACTCAAACTCCTTTACAGAGTGGGTATCTACTCAGTTCTGATTCGCTTCTAAGCTGTGATCCAGATGACTCAGCAAAAGTCACACTGCATCCCAGTTTCCTGTGACTTTAGTGTTAGTGCCCCACTGTTTCATTTCTTAGGTCTTGAAAACCATCACTAGAAAGCATGTAATATAAATGTGTGACAACAGCTAAGACTCTTTCTGGTTCCCATTTTAAAGAATTCAGTTTTTTTTTTTTTTTTTTTAAGATTTCCCCCTCTTAAACAATTCAGCTGAATTAATTCTTAGGAGAGCCTTTACTTGCCAATTTTATTTACAAGTAAGCAGCAAATATTTCAAGATATAAAACCTTAATTTTAAAATTCCTGTCAGAATCCCTTCCTGAAAAATGCCTCTGTGAATGAAAAAAAAAAAAGTCTATTCTCTAGGAGGGCTGCTCTGTCCCCAACAGCTAATATGTTATTTTCTCAAACAATATAAGGAAGCGAGATGGGCAAGCAGTTCTTTTTTTTTAATTCACTTAAATTACCTCCTTTTATCTCATTATTGTACAGTAGTTCTTGTGCTAAACTTCCATTTAGTTTATATTGTTTTGTAAGCTCTGAAGAAAAATGCTATCACCAGGAAGCAAGTCAAAGCTAACATATCTAGGGAATTGAGATAGAAGATTACAAGAAGAAGAAAAAATATGTTTTCAGAATCCCAGTGAATTACATTCACTTGGATATAAATTGCATGACAAATCACTTTTGAAGTATTTAAAATAAAATCAGAAACACAGAGCATGGCATACAGAAAAGCAATAGTGAATAAGGAGTTCATGTGCTTGTATGGTTTGCATTGTTCAATGGATTTCTTGTGTGCATAATTTAAGTACATACTGTCCATTTGATTTCATTATCCATTTCTTTGCCAGAGACTAATAGAGATAATTGTTTGAAATATCTTTGCTAACTGGTCACTATTCAAATGAGCTCTCTCCTTGCTACATTTGATTTGGTTGATTTTTTTCATTACATATAAAACAGAAATATATAATTCTGTGGTTTAAGCTATCATTTGATCATCATTAAATGAATACATATATTCTCTAAATGTAAATAGAATTCGTATTAAGTCATGCAACATGAAGACTGAAGTACTGAATGGAGCCAATTGCATAAACTCATTGGTCTGATCCTTTTTTCCTTCACTTGTTCTATTTTCTCTAAGCATGTCTATCAGTATCATTGAAAACACAATAGTAAAAGTAAATTGAGGCTCAGCAATATGACACACAAGATGCTTGCTGAGCAATCCTCACAGCCTGAGTTTGATAACTGAAACACACTAAAACGTGAAAGGAGAAACCTGAACATACTAGGTTGCACTCTGAACTTTCCTGCACACCATGCCACATATGCTACCTTATATGCATGCATAACAAGAATAAATACAAACAGATAATTTGATTGTGACATGTAAAATAGTTTGTGAAAGCTGTCTTTACACTGTCCTCTGACATATTTGTTGATAGAATCTTATGGATGACTTTACTAATTCTGATTTCTACATTTATACCCAACTGTCATACTTTTCATAATATAGTCAAAATTGCTACTCATGAGCATATTGGATATGTTTTACTGCCTATTACCTTAAACCTCTGCACTGTTTTCAAAATAATGCCTATCCATTTAACACATCATGTAAAACTGACAGTATAACAGTTCTGTAAATGTCTTGTTTCTCCAGGCACTCATACCCAACTCAAATTTCCCTGTCCTCAAAGGTCTCCTCAACAAATGTATGTTGCTATTTAGTCTGGAGAGTCTTTTATCCCATCCATATCTGCTTGCTGGAACTGTTGTGCAATGATCATACCATAGAGTTGGTGATTCATCTCCCAGAAAAACCTAAGAACTTTGAGGACTTTCTGCTGGTGCAGTTTTATTCTCTTAGTTCATTGAGTAGCAAGTTCCTTCTTCCATGTCATTCAATATTTATATAGCAACATTATTAAGATTATGATTACATGATATACTGGTAGAAAAGAGAAAATAATAAAGACTCATCTTAATGTTTATGAGCATGTCCAATCCACACCAAATAAAGCAAAAATATGTGACTATTATATACATTAAGCTTTTAAAAACTCCCTTTTCTTTTAAATATATTTCAGATCACTCCATCAAAACTCATTCGTTAAAGTTATGAGTTAATTGTTTCTGTATTTTGGAACACTGGCTTATTCACCGAGTTTTCTTTAGCAAGTAAAACAAATGCTGAGTTTTTATACTCATTGAATAAATGGAAACACACTTCTCATATGCTACGTATGAACAATAACACAAATCTTATGTCTTAGTAATAAAACATATGTTGCACTAAGTTATAAAAGATTTTCAATAGTTAATACAAAGAGTATCAAAAGACTTTGTAATTAATGAACCACAAATACTCTCAAACCAGCTCAATTGGAATCTGGGAATCAGGTCTTGATACTTTCTTATCAAGTGTATCAAAGCAATAATGTTCTCTGAGACCTTTTAATGTCCATTGACTACACAATTATGGGTAGAGGATTAAAAAATAACAGGATAATTTTCTTCCAAATAATAGTTTTGTTAGATTTAGGAGTTTCTCCCAACAAACAAACTTGTACAAAATGAGCTTGGAATAAATAAAGGCCAAAATGCACAAAATCATTCTTCTTCAATAGTACCTGATTGTATGGTGACCTAACAAATGAACTACAAGACAAATATACAGATTTTATTAGCAATTCTCATGACTAGCTTTTGAATTCTGACAGTAAACCTCCAAACAATTCCTGATTAATAAAGAACGTTGATTGAAAAGAATCTGAACAATGCTTTATCTCTGAAATTAATCAAGATTAAATCAGACTGGAAATAACTTATTTTTCTCTGAATTTGTTCCTTAAAGTCTGCTTTTTAAGTTATTGTCTTCATAATTACTGTCTTTAAAAAGCAAGAACATACCATCATTATTTTTAACATAATATTCTTCTGTCCTTGAAAGATTGCCTATTGTTAGAAAATAAAGGATGATGATAAATACAGGTAGCAACAGTGGCAGTCTTCTACGTCTGAATTTTCTGACATATTTTACCATAATGCCACAGTGAAAACCAAGGGGTAGGAGCAAAACTGCCCAGACTTATATCATAACATGAGATACAGAAAATTGAAAATTACAAATTGAGTAGGAAAAAAACTCAAGCTACCAGAACCAACTTCAAGATCCCAGAAATAGTGTGGAACTGAAATATTTTCAATTAGGGAGAATGCTAAAATTCCAGACAACTCTCCTGGACAAGTGACAATCTCTGGAAAATATGAAAGGGAGAAACATCAGATGGATATTGTGCACTGATGGGAAAGAAGGAAAGGAGAGAGGTTTAAGAGTCTCACAACTCATCACAATCAAAGAAGAATAATTTTATTTGACTATAGCAAGGAATTGGAAAGAGCTAGCTGATAAGCAGATTAATTAATTTTAATGATAATACATCCAAAAGAAAAAAATTAAAATATTTACAAAGGCTGCACATGGATCAATCAGGAGAAAAAATGTTCTAAGGCAAAACTTCACCTAATATAAATGAAAAACGGAACAATATTACACAGTGTCCAACATGATAAATTGTCCTTAAAAAGAATTTACATGAATGTAAAAATCCTCCTAGACTATAAATAAAAAAGCTCAAAGCAAAATGATTTAAAGTTGATAAAAACTTGACAATGTTTGCATTGGAGAAACTTCAGATATTCCCTTCATCATATCATTTGGGCTAGTGTCACCAGTCAAAGTTCATGTCAATATCACATAACCTTTCTCATAATGTGATGGAAAGGGCACTTCAGTTCTATAATATCAGTCTCAAAAATCTATAACCCACACTAATAATGAGAAAATATCAGGCAAAATCAAATTAGGAGAAATTTCTATAAAAAAGCCTGACTCCTTGGCTTTCAAATGTTAAGGTCATGGAAAACAAGGCAAGACTAAGAAACTGTCAGATACTAAAGGACACCAAAAAAGTAGAGCACATAAGATGCTGAAGTTGAAAGACCAGACTAACAAAAAGCTTGGAAACACAACAAAATTCACAATTTAGTTGAGTATTTTTAAACTTTATATCATTTAAATAAAATAATATAATAATTCAGAAAAATGTTAGCATTAAACAAAGATTCATTAGTTGAAAAACGGCCCATTATTGTTTTGTTAGTTCAGTAAATGCAAAATCATTCCACAATATAAAATTAAAAAATAGAAATACACAAAAAGCAAAAGGTTAAAAAATGGTAATACATAGTATTGAATAAATTTAAATATTCTTAAACAGAACATCAAAGGTACCAAGACCTCAAGAAACAATAGATTCATCTGCAAACTCCAGTTTTTCACAATGAATCATACTGAATAAAAGTATGAAAAGTCTAAAGTGAATAAAAACTGAAATTTAGAAACATTAAATATCAGACTGATGAGGCTAGAATGCAGGATAGGTAAGAAGAACAAAATCAATTCAGGAACTTGGGCTCCTCAGATATATCTGAGTTTTAAATTGTGTATTTTAAACTTTCTGGATATAAAAGAAGGTCTAAGTTTGTTCATTACCAAGGTCACAACTCTGATTTGTTAACAAATCTTAAACTTAAAATACACCTGTCTCCAATTAAAAACATCAAATCTCAGATTCTGTGGGGCAGAGGACAGCCAGCCACTCAAAGTTGGGTGGGTTGGAAGAAGCAGGTGGAGAAGGTGGCTAGGGTAGGAGTTTGGGGATTTGTGGGAATATGATCAAAATACATTTTATGGGATTTTCAAAGAACTATTGAAATATTTTTAAAAGATTTATTGAAATATTTTTAAAAGATTAGAGACTAAAATATAAAAAAGTATGGTTCAATTTTTACATGTTTATAGATGATTTATTATGAAAATTTAAAATGGGGCCCAATGATTTATTCTGTCAGCTAGCAAAATTTTAAATTTTCATACTGGTTTCTTTCTATTATTAGGATATTATGCTTTGAGGATTGGAATACAATATTGTGGGTAAATTAAGACTGTAGAATAATGACCAACTGCCATTTGTTAGGAGGTGTCTCGGTGATGACATAAGTAGAATTTAGGTTGCTTAATGGCTGGATATGGTAAGGAGAAGTCAGGATATAAAATATGTAAACTCCCTTTGTATAGTTAAATGCATTCAAGGCTTAAGACTACTGCCAATTCTAAACTTTTATTTACTAAATATCTTCTCCCCATCAAGAGTGGGCACCATTACAAAGCATAAGCTAACTATCATACCATTTGCTAGCACAGTATTGCCCATAGCTAAAATGTAATATTATCCTATAGAAACTCAATTGTAGTTCTGTGAGTGCTTGGCTAATACAGATAGTCATGTAGATTAAAGTGCAAAAATTTTTACTGATTCATTATATTATTCACAATTATTGCCATATCATACAGCTTGGAATATAAAACCAGATTAGTTAGTCACTGGTAATCATAAAAATCACAGTAAAATGCATAATAGAGAACCCAAGTATACCTTTGTATTCTATATGCAAAAATAATATTATAAGGTTAACTGCATTAACTTTATTATCCAGATACAATTTAATATTACCACTTAAATTATTCTGAAAAGGAAATTTCTCTATTAGGAAAAAGATACTTAAATATTAATAATGAAAATAAAATTAAAAGTGAATTACATTTTTAAATGTTTAGTATTATATAAGGAACAATGACTATTTAATAACTAAATTATGATATATTTAATAATTGTCAATGGAGCATTATAAGTTTATTGAACAAAGTAAAGTGGTAATATTCCTAAATAACAATGATAATTTCTGGATAAATTAAATACACATCAATATTATTAAGTATTGTAATATTTTACACTGACTAAATAGGGAATTAAATAGGGCCTCTTTTTTCTGTTATGTGTGAATGTTCTAAATGCCACTAAATCATTTCCCCCAGGTGTCAGCTCCACAGCAGTGATTAATGACATACTAATATAATTCACCTGGCAGGTTGAAACTAAAATGTCATTTCTATGGGTAAGAATAATTTTCTAATAAGTAGAAGTTTCTGTCAAGTGAGATGTATTTCCCTTTAAGTATTTTAAAAATCAAGCAAATGTAAAGCTAGAATAGTTGAATTTACATTAAAAAATGTGGTTTGAAACATTGCTGTTCACTTACTAATGCATTGTTATTTATTGGTGTTTATTTTAGTTGTTTTGCTGAAAACTTGCATTTTTCCTTGTTTCCAGGTGTTAGGGAATTCACTATCATCGTAAGTGATTATAACCACAATCATAATCTTGAACATGTCTGTCACTTATAGGCCTAGTTCCCTGTTTCAATATCTGCCTTTAAATGAACAACAAAAAAGCCCAATATTTGTGCCTGTGGATTGATCAATATATTGGTCTGATTTTTCATATATTCTCTTTAGAAATGTTTCTGAAGTGGAAGTTTCATTTTTCTCACTTTTAAATTCTTTGCACATAAAGCACACAAGACAGTATATTTAAATGTGAAATTACCTGCTCTTTGAAAATATCAAGATGTTTATTAGTATGCGGGACTCTAGATAGTTTATAATGAACATTAAATCTTTATAGTTATCCTTAAAAAAGAGAGTACACAGATGCACATATTTTGTTTTTGTCACATTCATAGTATCTGCCTTGACAACAACAAAAATGAATACAGGATTTCTACAGTGTCTGTCATTGTTTTCTCTGCATTCTTTGCATACATGTAAAATGCAAGAGAACAGGTAATGTTGACTCTCACAGGATCAAGACTTTTCAATAGTTTTTAGCTATTGAATAATGCTAGCTAAAGTCTTACTGCCAACATGTTCTAGACTCTTTTTACTGTGCAGTTAATTAGCAAAATTTACTTAACTGAATTAAACTGCATTGTCAAGGACTGAATTCTTCAACTTCTGTCTGTTAATATACAACTTCTTGTAAAAATACAGCTATCAATTTACCACAGCTTTGCTGCCATTTTACAAAATCCTTATAAACATTTCAATTATAAAGGTCAATTTTAGAAAGTGAGACAGCCATTCAGACTCTTTTTAAAAATATGAGCATTTTATCTAATAGTTGTTGGGAATAAAGACATTGAAATTAAAAATAGAGTAGGAGATAATCTAAATAACTTTTATGTACTAGTTTCATTTATTCTGCTGTGATAAAATACACACCACATGTGGCCCAGGAATCAAAAAAGGCAACATACTTGGCAGCAAATGACTTTATAGAATAAGTCATCATGCTAGCTTTCAAGACAGCATCTTTTTGAAGAGTTTGAGTACAAATATTAGGTAAATATGCTCTAGCTTCAATATAATCTAAAAAAAACCTTTTTCACCAGTTAAATATTGTACCTTCTGAATAGTAGCTTTTTCTATCTGATACCCATCTATGACACTCTACTGTATAATTTTGAGCCTGACTCTTTCAGAACGCCCGTGCCATGTCACCCATCCATCCCTACTACACATAAACAAAAATTTAAAAAGACATTTTGCTTTCTATAATGATAAAAATTTGAACAAAATCTAATCTTTTCTAAACATAACTGTCTTGGAATAAAAAGGCTAAACTATATTATAAGTTTGATGACAGATGCCAAGAAAACAGAAACCAAAGACATCTTATATATTCACATCTATTTCAGACAACAAAAGCTTCAGAATCAACAATATTGTAGGAAAAACAGAAGACTGTTATGAAACGATAGTCAGTGCTAAAAGGAGTCAAAATCTTCAACAAAAGGTAACTAATCAATTAATAGTAAATTATGTTAGACAAAGAGTATTATTCCTTATGCTCTAGTGGTGGTTTCACACCTATGAGTATATTGCCAGCACAAACGTTTTTCAGTAATTAATTAATTAATGCACTAGTATCAGAGAAATAGGTACATGGATTTGGCTAGAATTAGGCAGAAGAATATTGGATGAACATAATCAAAATACATTGTTTGAAAATTTGAAATTCTCAAAAAAATAACAAATATCATGTATTCAAACATGCTTACAACTACAAGTCTAGAAAATAAAATTCTAATGTGAAGGTAAGAATATTATCTCTATCAGCACATTTTTGAATTGAAAATTCGTTCTTCTCCCATACAATATATCCCAACCACAGTTTTTCCTTCCTCTACTCCTCCAAGCTCTGCCCCTCCTCGACCAGAACCCTCATCCATTTCCCTTAAGAAATCATCAGGCTTCCAAGAGACAACATCCAAATACCACAAAACAAGATTCAATAAGACAGAACAAAAGCCGTTATATTGAGGCTAGACATGACAATGCAATGGGAGGGAAAAAGCCCAAGGATCCAGCACAACAGTCAGAGACACACCAGCTCCTACCATTGGTAGTCCCACAAAAACACCAAGTTACCAGGCTTGTGATATGAGGAACTGGTACAGAAGCATTCAAGTCCTGTGATTGACACTTTGGTCTGTGTGAGTTCATATGAGCCCTGCTTTGTTAATCCAGGGACCATTTTTACATTTATGAAAATTGTTTTTCAAAGCAATAGAGTTACATGTCATTACTGTTTCATTTACTGATTTATAATTTTATTTCATGTCTTCCTGGTTTGTCAATTTTTATTTTGTTGTATTTATTATTATTATTCTCAAGGTAGTTTCTTCCTTGTAGTCCATACTGCTTTCAAACATAGGATCCCTTTGTCTCTTCATCCCAACGGTTGGAATTACTGGTATGCACTATTATACTCTACAATTAGTTTTTGGAGATACAGCATCAACAACTACATAATTCTATTTATGTGATTTGATTTCTAGTGTAAGTTATTCAATATTAGTGCATTTGTTTCACTTTATTATAAACAAATTTTAATTTTTGTGAATCATTGAGCATAAACAGGAATAGGAATCCATATAAAATCATGTTTATGTTTTAAAATTTACTTTAAATGCATAATTATGAACTTCAAATAATTTGAAATGAGTAGAGTGTGAAACTCTGAATTGGAAACATGCACTACATTTTATCAAAAATAGTTACACAGATGCAGGAATAATGTTAAAATTACATGTAAAATTGCTGTGCAAAATATAATTAATTTAAATAATATTCTTGTTTATGACTCAATCTTGAAAAAACTTTAAGAATGATTTTCATTTAATAATCTGTTTGTTCCCCTGATCCAATCTCCCAGTCTCATCCTAGCTCCACAGCAGAACATCCATGGTTACCTCCCCTGCTCAAACCCTATCACCTGGGATGCCACAGATCTTCCCATTTTCCCCTTTCCTCCACTTATTGCTTTGTACCAGACTCACAACCCCAGAAAACACCCCTTGATAATCCAATTGCTGCTCCTCCCAGGGTAACAAGTGGGCCAAGGGCAGACTGTATGACTAGAAATTAGAGTCTGAATAATCCAGAGACCAAGTGTAGAACCAAACCCAATTGGCAATAAATAAATAAATAAATAAATAAATAAATAAATAAGAAAAAAAATGATTCTGAAGACACCATTCACATCAGTGGTGGCAACATTACTATCTCAAGTGGTGTATTTTTACATACGCATTCATTATAATACATTCAAATGCTGGCATTGCTGGGGCATGCCTTTAATTCCAACATTCAACAGAGGCAGGCTGATATCTGTGTGTTTGAGGCCAGTCTGATCTACAGAGCTACTTTTAGAACAGTCCCCAAAACAATACAGGTTTTGAGAAACCCTGTCTCATTAAAAGAAAAAAAAAAACATTCAAATGTATGGATGGAGCTATATATTTATCTTTCTGTGCTTTTCCAAACATTTTTGGTGTTATTCATCCACCTTCCTTTATTTTGTATTATCCTTCCTTCCTACAAAAATTATTACGTATGACATCTTCATGTATATAAGAAAGATAATATATTTTAATGTACAGCAAATATACGGAAACCTCTACTCTGCCATTTATAAATAAAGGATACCAAACTAAAAATAAGTTTCCTTTATCCAAGTCTTAATCTACACTTTATCTATTTCCCTGATCTCTCAGCAGGATACACTTCCATGACTGTGCAAAAGAGAAGTTTGGACACAGTTGTTCAGCTCAGGGGTAATGCTGCTGTTCTTATCGATGGCAGCATGAGAAGTAAATATGAACACTGGATATAGCACACAAATCTTCCTTTATTATCTTCTTTTCTTTAATGCATTTCTTACTGTGATGCAGGATGCAAACTAAGTCTCTACTATTTCGAGTGTTTATTTTCATTTTTTTGCATTTTTTATTAAATTATTAATATTTTCACATGTACTTTCCCTCTCCCTCTCCCTCCCCCCACCCCCATTCCTTCTCCCCCACCTCCAACCTACCCCCCACCCCATCCACCCGCCACTCCCCAGGCAGGGTAGGGCCCCCAACCAGGGCTCCACCAAGTCCACCAAATCTTCCTGTGCTGGGCCTAGGCCCCTCCCCATGTGTTCAGAGACAGAGCGAATCCCTTCAAGTGGGATGGGCTCTCGAAGTCCCTCCCACCCACCAGGGCAAAACGCCAGTCCACCTCCAGAGGCTCTCCCAGAAGTGCAGGGGCCTCCCCATTGGCATCCATGATCCGGGGGCTGGATTAGTCCTGTACTGTCCTCCCAAAGAGCATCTGGGGTCGATATGCTTTCCCTTTTTCAGGCCAACTGTTTCTGTGGGTTTCTCCAACCAGGTACAGACCCCTTCGTTCTTCATTCCTCCCTCTCTTCAACTGAGTTCCAGATTTCAGCTCAGTGTATTTCTGTGGATGTCTGTCTCTGCTCTCATCAGCCACTGGATGAGGACTCTAGAATAGCATAGAGAGTATTCATCAATCTCATTCTAGGGGAAGGGTTTCTAGGCCATCCTCTCCTCCACTGCCCAGACTGTCAGATCGTGTCATCCTTATAGGTCTCTGGAGATCTTCCTAGTTCCAGATCTCTTCTCGGACCTATAGTGGCTCCCTCTGATATGGTATCTCTCATCCTGCTCTCTCTCCTCTATTCTTCCCCCAACTCAATATATCTGCTCCTCCATTTCTTCTCCTCTACTCTTCATCTTGTGCTCTTATTGTGGCAGCACCCACTCCCCTACCCTCATGCTCTCAATTAGCTCGGGAGTTCATGCCACTTCCCATTCCTGGGGTCCATTTATCCCTTAGAGTCATTCATGATTTCTAGTTTCCTTGGGGTAGAGGATTATAGGCTGGTAAACCTTTGCTCTATGTCTAAAAATCATATATGAGTGAGTACATACCATGTTTGTCTTTTTGTGATTGGGTTACCTCACTCAGGATGGTTTCTTCTAGTTCCATCCATTTGCCTGCGAATTTCAAGATTCCATTGCTTTTTTCTGCTGAGTAGTACTCCATTGTATAAATGTACCACATTTTCTCTTTCCATTCTTCAGTTGAGGGGCATCTAGGTTGCTTCCAGGTTCTGGCTATTACAAACAATGCTGCTATGAACATGGTTGAACATATGTCCTTGTTGTATGGACAAGCAGTATTTGGGTATATACCCAAGAGAGGAATGGCTGGATCTTGAGGTAGATTGATTCCCATTTTTCTGAGCAACCGCCATACTGATTTCCAAAGTGGTCTTACAAGTTCACACTCCCACCAGCAATGGAGGAGTGTTCCTTCTTCTCCACAACCTCTCCAGCATAGGTTGTCATTGGTATTTTTGATTTTAGCCATTCTGACAGGTGTGAGGTGGTATCTCAGAGTTGTTTTGAGTTGCATTTCTCTGATGGCCAAGGATTTTGAGCACTTTCTTAAGTGTCTTTCAGCCATTTCAGATTCCTCTGTTGAAAAATCTCTGTTTAGTTCTGCACCCCACTTTTTAATTTCATTGTATGGTGTTTTGGTGGCTAGCTTCTTGAGCTCCTTGTATATTTTGGAAATCAGTCCTCTGTCAGATGTGGGGCTGGTGAAGATTTTTTCCCATTCTGTGGGTGGTCGTTTTGTCTTACTGACTGTGTCCTTTGCCTTACAGAAGCTTCTCAGTTTCAGGAGGTCCCATTTATTAATTGCAGACCTCAGTGTCTGTGCTTCTGGCATGATGTTCAGGAATCGTTCTCCTGTGCCAATTTGTTCAAGGGTTGTTCCCACTTTCTCTTCTAAAAGATTCAGTGTGGCTGGGTTTATGGAGAGATCTTTGATCCATTTGCACTTAAGTTTCGTGCATGGTGACAAGTATGGATCTATCTGCAATTTTCTGCATGTTCGAATCCAATTGTGCCAGCACCATTTGTTGAAGATGCTATCTTTTTTCCATTGTATGGATTTAGCACCTTTGTCAAAAATAAGGTGTTCGTAGGTGCGTGGGTTAATATCTGGGTCTTCAATTCGATTCCATTGGTCTATCTGTCTATTCTTGTGCCCTAGCTAGCAGCATTCTTTGTAATAGCCAGAACCTGGAAGCATCCTAGATGCTTTTGTGACAAGGTAACCCAGTCACAAAAAGACAAACATGGTATGTACTCACTCATATATGGATTTTAGACATAGAGCAAAGGATTACCAGCATACAATTCACACTGCCAGAGAAGCTAAGAATCAAGGAGAACTCTAAGAGAGATATACATGGTCCCCTGAAGAAGGGGAAAGGGACAAGATCTCCTGAGAAAATTGGGAGCATGGGGGGAGAAGGAGCTAGGAGAAAGAGGAGGGCAGAAGAGGAGGAGTGAGGAGGATATGAGGGAGCAGAAAGGTAGAGTCAGGGGAAGAATAGAGGAGAGCAAGATAAGAGGTACCATAATAGAGGGAAACATTATAGGTTTAAAGAGAAATCACACACTAGGGAAATATCTGGGGATCTACAGACATGAAATCAATTAGCAATCTAAGCAACAGAGGAGAGGCTACCTTAAATGCCATCCACTGATATTGAGATTTATGACTAACTTAAATGCTATCCTACAGCCTTCATCCAGCAGCCACTGGAAGTAGAAGCAGACACCCACAGCTAAACACTGAAGTGAACTGGAATCCAGTTGCAGAGGAGGAGGAGTGATGAGAAAAGGGGTGATGAGGAATGTACTGTGTATGTTTATCTTATTGATTGTTAAATAAAATACTGTTTGGCCAATGAAACGGCAAGTTAGACAGGACTAGGAGTCAAAGAGGATTCTGGGAAATGTAGTTGAGAAATGCTGATCCAGGCAGGAAGTGACATAGCAAGGAGACTCATATTTAAGACTCATATTTAAGGAGAAACAGGAAGGGCCCTCTTTTCCTCTCCACTCCTACTCCAGCGGCACGATGTGATCCACCAGCCAGGAGGGAGGCCAACATGGCGTCTGATAAGATAAGTCTTATAACATATATAGATTTATGATAATTAAGACTGAGCTAGCGGATGAGAATCCTAGTCATTGGCCAAGCAGCTTTGAACCTACTACAAGTTTCTGTGTATTCATTTGGGCCTACTCTGGTAGGCGGCTGGCATAAAGCACACATGTGGCAGTGGGGCTCAGGCAGCTTCTGGCAAAAATATTTATCGTAACAAAGGGGTCCAGACCAGGATGGTGAAACCCATAAAACAGCTGACCTGAACAAGAGGGAGCTCTTGAACCCAAGAATGTGGGTGTCAGTGAGGAGACCTCAGAAATCCATGGGGCCTCTTGTAGTAGATCAGTACTTATCCCTAGCATATGTATGGACTTTGGGAGGCCATTCCACATAGAGGAATACTCCCTGAGCCAAGTCACATGGGGATGGGCATAGGCCCTATCCCAAGAGATATGACAGACCCTGAAGACCCCCTATGGAAGGCCTCACCCTCCCTGGGTAATAGAATTGGGATGTGATAAATAGGGTTTTAGTTGGGGCAATGGCAGGGGAGGCGGGGAGGGAGGAGATTGTTCTTTCAATTCTACTATGTCTGTACTTGACTCTGTTCATACTTGGGATAATTATGAATAAATTACATACAGTACTTATGAAAGTTTTGATAGAAACTTTCTGAAAACATAGATTTAAATATCTTTAAAATTTTTCTTACTCACTTCAAAACTATTGACACTATGATTTAGAATTGGATATTTAATAAATTATATCACTGGGTTGAAATACTTGTAGTTTGATACATTTATTTACATTGATATATAGTTTTACAATTTACTATAAGTGGTGTGTTTATGATGAATATTTGTACAAAGAGTGCTTGATGAATTATCTGTCAACCATTCATTTTCAAAATTGAAACTTCCTATGTATAAGATTTGAAACTTTCGAGTCCTAAAGCCAGGCAAATTGATTCATGGCATTGATAGCTAAAAGTCAGGATATTATGAATTCAAGGTCAGCTTGAGAAACATATGAAAATCCTATCTCACCATCTTCCAAAGACTACATGTGCCAGAAGTTCACATTATTCTTCATATTTCTTCATTTGTGAATAAATTTAAATATATTTGTTGGTCACTATCTACTTTGTGAACCACTTTAACACTTTCCCTCAGCTTTCTGTGAAGCAAACTCTTATACCCAGTGGGTGAACCTTTCAGATATTTATAATCTTATGTACTCTTCATCTTGTTATTTTTCATCACTTGAATCTCATGGTACTTGGTTTTTTTCTTTTCTTTCTTTTTTTTGTTGCCTAAATATATCTCCTGGGTGATCTTAACCAGTTCATATAACTGCAGATAACCCTATGAGAATTCTTTCAACCTTCCTAGTATAACCTTTTTTCTTTCATTTTAATATGCATTGGGATTAACATTTTCCTGATAATTCTTTTTTGTTTTTTTGTTTTGTTTTGTTTTGTTTTGTTTTGTTTTTCAAGACAGGGTTTCTCTGTGTTGCTTTGGAGCCTATCCTGGCACTCACTCTGGAGATCAGGCTGGCCTCAAACTCACAAAGAACCGCCTGCCTCTACCTACCGAGTGCTGGGATTAAAGGCATGTGCCACCATGCTCAGCTCCCTGATAATTCTTTTTAGTAAATTGTAGCAACTGCTTTATTATATATGTCCCTCTCCTTTGGTTGGACTTAATTTTCTAAAAATAAATCAGTGTCATTTGCTTTTGTCTAATCTTCTAAAAGAAAGGTATTATAGAGTTAGCTTCCAATACACATTTGTTAAATGAATAAATACTTTTAGTTTTTTTTTTCTTATACCATACCTGGATATTGTTGTAATTGAAGAAATGCAGGTCATGAGAGAAAGATACCATGAGAGACGTTTCAAGCAGAGTTTTTTTTTTTTTTTTTTTTTTTTAATTAGGGAAAGGGGTCATGAAAAGGGAAAAGGAAAGGGGGAAGGAAGACAGGAGGACAGGAGCAGCAGGAGAAATGAGAAAGAAAAGAGGGGGAGATGGCAGTACAGACAGAGAGAGGAGAGAAAGAAGGAGAGAGAGAAGGATAGGAGGTAGGCAGAGCCCTTTTAAAGGGGAACATAGTGAATATACATAGGTGGTGCTCTTAGTGGTTGCTGCTGAGGGTGTATCTTGTCAGAACTCCAAGGACAGGCCAGTATAGATGCCTGAATACTAACAGATATCATTCAGTTTTTCTTTATTTATACAATTTATACAATTTTATTTTCTATTTATGTGAGATGAATTTTTATAATCACATTACTACTTTTGAATGCCTGATGACTTAGAAATAGTTGTATAGAAAATTTATTCTCCTGGAACTGCTGAGATGGCTCAGCAGGAAAAAGCTTCAGTTGCTCTTCCAGAGCTTATACATGGTGTCTCTCAGGACCTACTTGGTGGCTCACAAACATTTGTACTTCCAGATTTAATCACTTGTAACTACTGTTCCAGGGGATCAGTTGCCCTCCCTCTGGCCCCTGAAGGTTTTGGCAAACACATGATGCACAGACATATATGCAAAAACACACATGCCTCTAAAATAAAATTATAACTAAAATTAAATGTAAAAAATGCTCTTTTAACTCTATATTTAAGCTCTATCATTGAGATTTTAAGCCAGAAGATACAAAATGTTAGCATTTTAAAATATGAAGGTATTTATTATTACTTTAAGGAATTAGAATATCATTTAATATTGCAATATTAATTGTAATTAATTACAATTGAAACATTTTTCTGAGTATCTCCACATAAGATAATGTGAGAGCTCCTATTTTTCACAAACAAGGAATGCAAGAGAACAATTTGTGATCAAGTACTGAATGTAAGAAATAACAGAGGAGAACAAGGAAAGAGATACCTTAATAGAGGGAGTCATTATGGCAGTAATGAGAAATCTGGCACTGGGGAAATGTCCAGAGATCGACAAGGATGACACCATCTAAGAATCTAAGCAACAGTGCAGAGGCTACCTTATATGCCCTTCCCCTATAATGAGAATGATGACCACCTTAAATGTCATCATAGAGCCTTCATCCAGTAGATGAAGAAACAGAGACCCTCAGCTAAGCACTAAGCTGAACTCCTGGAATACAGTTGTAGAGAGGGAGAAGTGATGAGCAAAGGGGTCAAGACAATGCCGGAGAAACCCACAAAAACAGCAGGCCTGAGCCAGTGGGAGCTCACGGACCGCAGTCTGACAGCTGCTGAACCAGCATAAGGCAGAAGCAGCCCTCCGAATGTGGGTGTCAGTTGGGGGGCCTGGACTGTCTATGGGGCCTGTGGCAGTGGAACCAATATTTATCCCTAGTGCACAAATGGGCTTTGGGAGGCCATTACACATAGAAGGATACTCTCTAAGCCTAGATACATGGGGAGGGCCTAGGTCCTACCCCGAATGATGTGACAGACATTGATGATCCCTCATGGGAGGCCTCACATGCCTGAGGAGTGAATGGAGATGGGATAGGAGGTTGGTGGGGGAAATGGGAGGACAGGAGGGAGAACTGGAATTTGGTACATAAAATAAGATTGTTTTTAATTTAAACACAAAGTAATTAAAAAGAAATATCCATATAATACCAATTGAATTGATTAATATAAAATTTTCAGAATAATAAAATTATCATAATTAATTTATACCCTTTATAAAGGTGAATTTATTAAGATTTGTTAAGAAAAAAACAAAGAATATAACAAACCAGAATTGATGGCTGCATTAACACTGTGCTCACAAATACCTATCATACTATTTCCATTTCCTTTTGTGTATTTACATTGAAAAAGATCTAAAAATAGAGAAATAATGTGGAAAAACTAACATTAGTTTTATGAGTTCTCTGATGTTTCATCTACTTGGGAGTTTTAGATATCTCACCTGAAGTAAAGAAAATATATTTTTTCCAAGACTATGAATAGCTTTTATAAGTTATAATTATAAAACTAATAATTTCAAATTTAATCTATCATTATGAAGTTTATGAAATATAAGAAAGATTCCTGAATGATACTGCTGCTTAAAAAATAAGCATTAGTAAAATAATATATTGTTGCCAGAATGTGAGAGAGGCTAAGATGATTTGCAGTACTTGACCAGCATTGCGACTTTATAGAACTGAAGGTGACATGATTTTGTTCTTGTCCACTAAAGCTATAATTTTATTTATATATATTTAAAATACTATAAAATATTACATTAATATGAGAGGTATAAAATGAAAACAAAGTATTCTTCAAGACACATTCTAGTCATATACCTGAAATTACAATACCTGATGGTATTCTAAAATTCTTATGAAAATGTGTCTGTTAGCAGGAGGGTGGTAACACACCCCTTTAATATCAGCACTTTGGAAGCAGAGCCACGTTGATCTCTGAATTCAAGTTCAGCATGGTCTACAGAGTGAGTTCCCTGACAACCAGGACTGCGTGGAGACACCCTGTCTTGACAAAAAAAAAATCTGTGCATATATACATGTGGCTACCCTCTTATTTGAGTACACATGTGTACATATCATGTATAAGTAGTTTTTAAAACAACAAGACCACAGAGCACACAATTCTTAAGCTATTATTTTATGTTCTGAGAAAGGATCTCATTGTGTAGTATAAATGGGTTCAGACTTTCAGGAAATCATGAAATTGGCCTGGTCTAGCTGCCTTGAGAACCATGTATCATGGATTTCTGAGATTTGAGTCCACAGCTCCTGGGGCACCATGTGTCTTTCAGATCCTGAGAAACAGAGACACTCAGGCTGTGAAGCACTCAGACCACATGTGTATCTTTGTGCTCCTTAGAAGTTGGCAGAAAAATCAGTATTAGACATTAATTTCCATGACCTGTGTAACTTGCAACCACCACTATATCCTGGCAAACACAATTGTTTACTGTTTTTGTAAGTGTATAAAAAGTCTGATTGCTTGAAAAAAAAAGTGGTCTTAGCATCAGTCTTGCTGAGACACCTCCAGTGAGGTCTGGTTTTCATTCCCATTGACCACATAAGTAATGCCAGTGCTTCCACAAACTCATAATTATGCGTCAGCCTGCCAAGTGCTGAATACAGGCTCTGTCCCTTGTTTGTTCCTATGTATTTAAGATACACTTTAGGAACCATTCAGCACAAGCAGCTATAAAGCAGCACACTAAGCTTCAGCAGGCTATACTATCTCATTGTATCTATAACCTTGAATTCATGGCCACACATACCTACATGTAGACAAATTGTTAGTTTTGCTATTCAGACATACTATAAATCATACCTCTTGGTCATAAAGAATGCATAATGAATCAATTTCTATACTGCAGAAGGTTTATATCACCAAAATATTTGTCCCTCAAGCTTATAGTAGTATATACTTTTTCACTAATAACTCTTCTTTATGAGATCTTGCTTCCAGGGTTTTATTTAATAAAATGAATGTCTTTAGTTTAGTGTCTATCTTCAAAAGAGTAGTCATATTTTTCTTTTTATTGTCCTCTCATACACTATTGACTGACCAGCCTCTCCTCCCTCCCCTCCTCTCAGTGTCCCTCTATCTACCCCCTCCCCTAGATCCACTGTTCCTCTGTTTCGCTTAATAAAAGAACAGGCCTCCAGGTTATGGCAACTGAACACTACATAACAAGATACAGTATCCAGCAGCTGATGGAAGCAGATGCAGACACCCACAGTTAAACACTGAGCTTAACTCAGGGATCCAGTTGCAGAGAGGGAGGAGTGATGAGCAAAGGGGTCAAGACCAGACTGGAAAAACCCACAGAAACAACTGACCTGAACAAGGAGGAGCTCATGAACCCCTTACTGATAGCTGGGAAAACAGCATAAGACTGATCCAGACCCCTGATCATGGATGTCAGTTAGGAGGCCAGGGAAATCTATGGGACCTCTGGTAGTAGATTATTAAATAATAATGAAATGGACTTTAGGAGCCCATTTCACATACAGAGATACTCTCAGACTATACACACAGGGGAGGAACTAGGCCCTGATTCCAAATGATATGACAGAATTGGGCATGTTCGTGTCAAGTTAACAAAATCCAATCAGAACAATATTTCGGATTATATCACAAATCTTGGTTGCATGATGTAGTTAAATGCAGGAAAGCTTCCATAGTTTTAGAAGTTACTACACAGCAGCTTGGGGAGAAAAGGAAGCAGTGATCTTATACAGCTAGTAATCATATGATGGGTGAGATCCTCTTGACAGGCACAATTACTATTATAGGAGTAACCCATTGCTCTCTGACTGGATTTGAGAAATATGCCCCAGGAGTACACACATGCCTGGCACAATAACCTTGGCCAAAATTCCTGCAGAGGAGATCATAGGCCCCATGGCCCCTTGGCCATGGGAGAATTTAATACTGTTGTTTAGCTAAGTTGTCATAGCATCAAATTGTCATTAAGTATGTATGTATATATTCATACACACACTACTGCCAGCCTTAATAAGAGGAACCTCTTTCTACTCACTGCGGTGAATGCAGATACCCGTGACTGCACAGGCTACTAAGCATAAGCGACCAATATTTATCAATCCTAAACAAGATAGTTATAGATTCCCATATAAGGTTCTGGGCACATTGTGAAAAAAGAAGTAGAATGAATTTCAGAGAGAAGAGACTGAGGAAATTACTACAAAATGTCATCTTCTGGCAAAACACAGTCATAGAAGTTGTGATTCATAACAGCTGAGGATACACACATAACAGCTGTGCTTATGGGTATGCATAAGCACAGGCTTATGAACATGCAGCTATGGATGAAGATGGGTCTTAGTGGTCCCTATTCCTCAATTCTGGATTATTTGTTACTGATACCTTTGGAGAGAAGGGGGATCATTTTTGTGTGTTTTCTGAACAAGTATAGTAAATATGCAATGTATCGTTTGGATGTGAATTTTCAAGTGGAAACTATGTGCTCAATATAAATTTAATGATTTCTGGGAAAGATGATGAAAATTTTTGTTTTTACCCTTGATGCTTAAAAACTAGAATAAGCTTTCTTGTCCCATTGGAAACTCCTTTATACTATGTTATCCATTTTCTCTGACTGAGAACAAATGAAGAATAAAGTAACAGACAGTCTAGGCATTGAGTGTATACTTGTCATCTCTACTCTGGATATGAACCCATGGTTTAAGACCATCTTGAAGCCAGGCAGTGGTGGTGCAGGCCTTTAGTCACAGCACTCTGAAGGCAGAAGCAGGCAGGTATTAGCCAGCTTGAGGCCAGCCTGGTCTACAGAGTGAGTTCCAGGACAGCCTACACTGTTACACAGGGAACCACTGTCAAAAAAACAAACAAACCGTTTTTGGTAATCAGTGCAACTTCATATCAGAAATAAATAAACAAACAAACAAAAATAAGAAACACAAAGATGACAGATTAAAATAGAGAAAATCCCTAAAGTTTCTAAACATAATTATCAAGTCCAATTTGTCTTTTTTATACTAGTTTCAGAGTAAAAAGAGACTTCTCCCTATCATCATACTTGAGGGAAGAAAGACGACCCCTTAGAACCCCATTCATGACATTATACCACAAGTATAATACATCTGATTAAGATTTTCCTTTCTTTCCAGAAATATCAACACTTACTGCTTCCCGAATAAGTATCCCTTTATTAAAACAGAAAAAGGCTGTGAAATCCCTTACTAGGAAGCTAGTAAGTTACTAATTTACTTTTAATATAGCTATATCAATATAAAATTGATAGTTAATTTTTTTCAAAAATTCAATTTTTGAGAGTTTAAACTTTTATTGCATGATTAAATCACATTCACCTGGTCTTGCAAGGCCATTGTTATAGTTTGTAGAGTTCACAATGTAGAGTAGGTAGGATAGATGACTGCTTTGCTTTTTCCAGTCTCTTATATAGCAACTCCAAGTACTATGAAAGCTAGCCAGAAGGAATGAAACATATAAATGCATAGCAGAAAAACATACATTTTAAAAATTCACATGATTTGAATGTTAAGGACAAACTGTGAAAACTCTGATCAGAAAAAATAATTTGAGTGTGATCCAGTACCCAGGAGTGTTATGAACTTTTATAATTGGTTTTTCTCAGAGCATTTTCTCCACAACTACTGGAAGTGTTTTCCTAATGGTGGGCGATAGGCTTGGAAACTCTGAAGAAGAACTTCATTCAGTAGCTGTATGATTTCTACTTTCAGTAGAATTCCCGAGTGTTTGGAAGAACAGAGGCCTTTGATGAGCTAGGTACAAACTACTGCCATCCAGGAATGCATGTTTCACAGTGTTCACCTAATCACATTAGGTGGTGATAAGAGGTTGTATGTAATGGCAGTTTTCTTAAGATAGTGGTCGAATGAAATGCTTAGCATCATTTATCAGATAAAGAACTAAAAAATTAGCCTGAGAACTTTCCCTGAGTCTTTAAGATAAATTGGTAATATTGGACTCAGCCTAATTGCAGCAGAGAAAAATAATGGCAAGCCAGGTGAATTTGATGAACAGAGAAGCTAAAATTTAGCAATTAGGCTTTGGTTTAAGAACAGTGCTCAAGAGTACATAAAATTAGTAATAATTTTCTTCAATTATCTCAGACAAAAATCAATAGAAACTAAGTTTGAAGAAAAAGCTAATGAGAAAAAGCTGCATAATTTTAATTACCCCAGAATGACAAATAGCATTCATTGTAAATTACCATCTGCAACTTCTTTCCTTTCTCTCTGAGAATTATATTTAATGTTTCTATAATACCTAATCTGTGAAAGAAAAATTTAGGAAAAATTTAGGAAAAAGAGCTAAAAGGCATTACAGCCTAAGAAAAAAAAGTTTATACTTAAGCACAATCATATTACTTAGTGCTGCTTTAGGTTTTCCTAATAACACAGCAGATCAATTGAAGAGATAAATTAATAATAATTTTTGAGCACATGGTTTAAGTTCTCATGAGGCCCTATGTTAAATGGAGAGTAGCTTTTGACAGTAGGTTTGCTTTTGTGAAAATACACCTCATGTAAAATGATCAAAAATAAATAAATTGTAGCTCATATGCACATTCTCTTCATTAATTTTTGCAAAAGCATTCAAAAACATCATCATCAAAATATGTAGACTTGTTATATAGTATGTTCATAATTTTGAGCTTAAATTTCTCAAAAAAACACAACTTCTCTATGCTATTGATATTACCCATGAAAATGCTTTTAGATAGATATGTTCTAAAGTGTTATTTTTATATTCTAAGGAATATTTTTTCCTTATGAGACAAAGAACATTTTGTTCAACCAACAGTCAAATATGAAATCAATTTGCTTCTTTTCTTCAGAAAAATGCATATGATTGAATGATTAAAAGGTAGTTGTAACTGATCTTGAATTTTCACCCTCATTGGAGGCTATACTAGACAATGAGCTATAACTAAAATTGATTAGATGGAATATAACTAGAACAAAGTGAAAACATAAATTGTCTTTAGGCTTAAATTATTACAATAGACTGCTTCAACATTATTATTTATAGTTTTGGTGAGAGAAGGGGGTGATTTCTTAAATCTCTGGATGTTTCTTTTATTTAGAAATGCCACAGATAAGAAAAGTTACAAATACATTACAATGTCTTCTTCTGGAATATTTTCTAGAAGTTTATCCTTCATACAGAGAAAGTTTTAGTTATCTAATTCCTTCTTGTGGCTTCTGAGTATCTTTAATAGCATGGGAAAATATCTGATGTACTGATATGAAAGAGTTGTAGAGTCTTCAAAACTTCTGTTTGCTTAATTCCTTCTCCTCCAAATAAACTGTTACATTTGAATCTTCCTACTATTCCCATTAGTGTCTATAAATTCTCTCTCAATTTTACAATATTAGATTAATTAATCAAAATAAAACATTGGTGCTTTATTTTCAGTAAATACTCTATGAAATATGTGGGTAACTAGAATACTTCTAGCTCATTTTTCAACCCACAAATTCAAGTAAAAAATGATATGCTTTGTTGGAGAAAAGCAATTACAAAAAAAGTAATATATATATACATATTGATCAATTTATTCAGAAGATAATGACTTGAAATGTATATGCAGCGAATAACAGACTTCCAAGATAAAAACAAGAAGCAAAATAGAGAATAAAGAAGCACTAAAAACACCTTAATTAAAGCAGAGTTGAGAGATTCAACTTGCCCCTTTTACAGCTGGCAGAACAGTTAGACAAAATGTCAACAAGGATGGTCATATATGGTGGTGCATGCCTTTAATTCCAGCATTTGGAAGGTAGTGGTGTATGCATCTGTGTGATCTCAAGGCCAGCTTGACCTGATAGGGAGAGACACCAACTATAGTTTATGCTGGAGAGGATGTGGAGAAAGGGGAACACTCCTCCATTGCTGGTTGGAATGTAAACTTGTACAGCCACTTTGGAAATCAGTATAGTGGTTTCTCAGGAAAATGAGAAATAGTCTACCTCAAGATCCAGCAATTCCACTTTTAGGCATATACCCAAGGGTGCACATTCATACCACAAGTACATCTGTTCAACTATGTCATAGCAGCATTATTTGTAATAGCTAGAACCTGCAAACAACCTAGATGCCCTTCTACCAAAGAATTGATAAAGAAAAAGTGGTACATTTACACAACAGAGTACTACTCAGCATAGAAAACAAACAATGAAATCTTGAAATTCATAGGCAAATTTATGGAACTAGAAGAAACCATCTTGAGTGAGGTAACCAGAGAGAAAGAAAAACATGGTATGTGCTCACTCACAAGTAGATATTAGACATAGAACAAAGGATAACCAGTCTACAATTCACAACCTCAGAGAAGCTAGGAAAGAAGGAGGACTCTAAGAGAGACATATATGGATCCCCAAGATTGCAAAAAGCACAAGATCTCCTAAGCAAATTGGGAGCATGGAAGGTGGGAGAGAGGTAGGACAAATAGGAGGGGAGGCAGGGAGGTGGGAGGAGAACATGGGGCACCAGGAAAGTCTAGTTGGGGGCAGAACAGAGGAGAGCAAGAAAAGAGATAACTCAATAGAGGGAGCCATTATAAGTTTAATGAGAAATCTGGCACTAGGGAAACATCCCTGGATGTTTAGATCCCTAAGAATCTAAGCAATAGGAGAGAAGCTACCTTAAATGCCGTTCCCCTATAATGAGATTGATGACTATCTTGAATGCAATGACAGAGCCTTCACTCAGTAGATGACAGAAGCAGAACCAGAGAGTCATAGTTAAGCACTGAGCTGAACTCCTGGAATCCAGTCATAGAGAGGGAGGAGAAATGAGCAATGGTGACAAGACCATGCTGGGGAATCCCACAGAAACAGCTGACCTGAACAAGAGGGACCTCCGAGAACCCAGACTGCCATCTGGGGAACCTGCATAGGACTGAACTGGGACCCCTGAATGTGGAGGTCAGTTGGGGGGCCTGGGCAAACTATGGGGACTTTGGCATGGAACCAGTATTTATTCCTAGTATTTGAATGGATTTGGGGAGGCTATTTCCCATAAAAGGATACTCATTCAGCCTAGACATATGAAGGAGGCCCTAGGTCCTGCCTCAAGGGATGTGACAGTCTTTGATGATCTCCCATGGGATGCCTCACCCTCCCTAGGGAGCAAAATGGGGGTAGGATGGAGGTTCAGTGGGGGTATGGGTTAATGACAGGGAGAGGGAACTGGGTTGATATGTAAAATAAGATGGTTTCTCTTTTAAATAAAAAGATTGGAGCAGGCCCCCTGAATGTGGATGTCAGTTAGGGGGCATGGGCAGTACAAGGGGCTATTGGCAGTGGAAACAATATTTATCCCTGTGCATATATTTGATACATTGTTTAAATAGGTACACCTATTTGGATAGCTAACAAAGAGTGTTTCTCTGTTCATTCTTCTATTCAACAATACTCTTGGGTTGCACACAGGATTTTGCAGTTACTTATCACAAGGTTCACAGATTCATAGTCTTTCCTTACTATCTATTCACTTAGAACATCACCTGAGACATAAGGTGCACATATATGTATTGCAGGCATGCATACCTATCTAAAAGAAAATAAATGCAACTAGGGTACCAAACCAAAGAATCATTTCACCAATTGTATTCTTTTAAAAACATATTTCAATCCCTGCATTGTGTAATACACTATATTAAATTCAAGGAGTACACATATTTGGGACTTCTAATTTTTTGTTTAAAGACTATGTGGTTAAATGTAGAAGGTAGATAAGATTTAGATAAAATTAATAATTTTATGACTGTTAGGAATATTTAACAATGATGAGCCTAAGATTTCATAAAAACAGTCCATTTTTAACTTTCACTCACAGATACAGCTTATTTCATAAACTGTATATGGTTGGTTCATTCCTAATGCCATATTTACTAAAAGGATAATTTGATAGAGTGAAACAAGTTATTCACTTAATTCAACTGAAGGACCTAGGAGACAGGGCATGTGTTTATACCAGGAAATACTTTCCTGAAGAAATAACAACCTACAATATTCTTTTTAGAATATGGCCATCCTGATTTAGACAAGGTCAGAGTCATTCCACAGGTGCAAATCATGGGTGACAATCAGCTTACGAAATAGGCATTGAGGAATTGTGATCATTTCACAGGGTTGGGTGAAAAGAAGAATTGGAAGCACAAAGACTGAGATACTTCATAGATCCTAACTACACGGTGTGATATTATTAAATTGCTTTGGAGCATCCTTTCCTATTCTGTGTAGTAGAAATCACAAAGCAAAACCAGCTCAATTTTTTATCCCCATTGATCCATCCTGAAGGTTCAGAATCCTTTTCATCATGTCATCTATGCTGCCACAAAAATATTTTTTGAGTGGTTATGTCAGAAGATGCTTGACCAGAAGCCACGTTATGTCAAACAATTAAAGAATGCTTATGAAGTACATCAGTTGATGACCTTGTCACTGGAAAAATTTCCCAGAGGCAGCCTAGAGGATGAAATACAGTGAGCAGAGAGAATACAACATTTTCTTTTGTGTTTGATCTTGTCAGCCTAGTATTTGTCGACTTTGTCAGAAAAATATGCTGAGTACTGAAAAGACTGACTATTTTCAAGAGTATATTTATGTGGCAGTGAAGATATAATGAGGTATACCCATAATTCCTAAGTTGCAAAGCGGTATATTTTAAATATTTTTCTTTTAGACCTTTGTGTTTTCAACTCAAGCAAAATTTTGCATTTGAAGCAACAGGAGTAGAGTAAAAGCTCTTGTAAAAAGCCTTATTTTAGCATTACCTGTGAGTTTAAGTCCGAGAAGGCAGATCATTCACTGTGAGTATGTCCTTCCTAGATAATGGGTTGTTTGTGCAGCCATAGTGAAACTGAAAATCTGACACAATATGAAGCAGACATAGATACATACAGCTAAGCACTGAGCCGCCATACTTCTAAAATCCAGTTGTAGAGAAGGATAAGGGATGAGCAAAGGGTCAAGACCATGCAGGAGAAACCTACAGAAACAACTGACATGAACTAATGAGAGCACATGATCTCAGTCATAAGGCTGAGAAACCAGCTTTGGAACAAACCAATCCTTCTGAATGACGGTGACAGTCAGACTTGGGCAGTCTATGGGACCTCTGACAGTGGAACCAGTATTTATCCCTAGTGCACAAGTGGACTTTGGGAGGCCATTCCCCATGGAGGCATAATCTCTCGGCACAGATACAAGAAGGAGGGCCTAGGCAGACTTTGATGATCCCCCAGGGAAGGCCTCATCCTCACTGGGGAGTGGATGGGGGATCAGACGAGGCGGGTCAGTGGTGGGCACGGGAGGATGGAAGGGAGCGGGAACTAGGATTGATATGTAAAATAAGATTTTTCTAAACTAAATAAAAGCAATCCAAGTATATCTAAGGAAATCACACCTTCAATATGATAGATAAATCTTAGTGACACAATAGACACATAGTTTCTCCTAATGCCTCCAAACAGTTAATTTGAATTCTTTTATTGAACTTGTTTTGTCCTTTAATGAAAAACAGATATTTTTCTCACATAATATATTCTGATATGGCTGTCCTTCCCTCTACTACTCCCAGATTCTCTCCACCTTTCTTCCCATCTACATCCATCCCCTTTCAGTCTCTCATTAGAGAGCAAAGATATTTTTAGACATAAAACAATGTAATAACGAAACATTTTATTGAACAATAATAAAATATACTATGAAAAATCTAACATATTAGGATTGTACAAAGCAAACAAAGGAAAAAAAGCAAAAAAGACCTAAGAAATGGATGTAGATTCAGAGACCAATTTTTTCACACACGTAGGAATTCCATAAAAAACACTAAATGGGACATCACAATATATACCCAAAGGATCTGTAGGCTAAACAGAGGGAAAACATGTAAATAAAACTTAAAATTAAAAATGATTTAAAAAGTTAAAATAAATCCTTACATGACATTATGAGACAAAGATCATTCAAAAATGCCCTGGGGTGCATTTTCTGTAGTCCATCTGCTGGGCATGCAGTCTATCCTTAAGAATATCTTGTTTCCCTAGTGAGATTAACTTTGAGAAAACTAAATTTTGATTTGAAAGTGATTATTAGTAGGATATAGCTTATGTATTAAGAATGGAGCCATGTGTCCACTTCTCCACTGAGCTTTAGAACTTCATCTCATGCAGACTCATTTAATCTTTTGTGTGTGTCTCAATCATGGTGAATTCATATGTTTATCACTCCCATTGATTTAGAAGGCCTTTTCTTTGGTATATTTCATTATCAATGGCTATTACACTTTTTCTGTTTTCTCTTCTGCAACACAATAGGGTGGATTTTGTGCAGATGTTTCTTTACAGGGTTAGTTTTTCAAGGTATTCTTTGTGTATTGTCTGACTGTGCTTCTCTGTATTTCTTCCCATTGGCTACCGGATGATGACTGATCTCTGAATGTAGCAGAATGTCATTTTGTTAGGATTCATTATTGCTGCATTCTTTTCATATAACAATAGTATTTGGTTTTATCCTAGGTCCCAGGTCCATTCAGTGTCACGTTCTTGGCCAGTCAATCATTTTTTTGGGGGGAGGGGTATGATTTCTGTCTTGTAGAGTGAATTTTAAGTGAAATAAGATATTGCTTGTTGCTACCACACTTTTATGCCATCATTACCTTAGCATTTCTCAGAGGCAGGTCACCATTGTGGGACAAAAATTTGTATCTAGTTTGGAGTTTACAGTTATCTTTTGTTAGCTAGTAGAGTATTTTCTTTTAGCAAGGATACTAGCATGTATGAATGAATGCTTTATGTAGGTACCAGTTCAACATCTCCATGTTAAATGAATTGTGTAGTTGTTATATTTAGCCATAACATGTTGCTGTCAGTTGTGGAGAGCAACCTATGGATT
Source organism: Cricetulus griseus (assembly GCF_003668045.3). NCBI lineage: Eukaryota > Metazoa > Chordata > Mammalia > Rodentia > Cricetidae > Cricetulus > Cricetulus griseus. The sequence continues at coordinate 136,064,342 of NC_048595.1, read as the reverse complement.
TAGCAACAGCTTGAGTCATTTGGAGAATTTTATGCTATCTTTTGATGGACAACTCAATTTGATGTATCCAAATCCCAATATGGATAGCTTCATTTGATGACAAGAGATGTCATCTTTCCCCTCATAATTATTTGATGCCATTTAGCGTGCCTTCATTTATGCATATAGTTTTGAATCTTCTACTGTATTGGGTTTCCATACTAACATTCAAAGAGTCCTTGTTTTAACTGTATTCATTTTTATTTCCTCCCATTTCACCCTCAATACCAACCCATCCATCTATTTGATTTCTCTTTCTTAGGGAAATTTATGTTTCCTCTAGTATGTTATCCTATACCTCACTTCTGTTGGTCTACAGATTTTGGCTTTCTTCTTATTAATTTAAGAGCAAATGCCACATTTGTCTTTTTGTGTCTGGGATGCATCAAAGAGGAGAAATTTTTTCTAGTTTCATCCTTTTACCTGCAAATTTACCTCTTCTTAATGACAGCATAATATTTGATTGTATTAATTCTCAGGCTAACTGACGTTATAAATTGAAAAGAACTAGCAAATATCTATTGAACATCTCACCTGAAAACAAAATAATGTATGTTATTCTCCTAACTTCATGGAACTTTAAACAAAAAAATTAGCATACTTGGATGCAAAACAAGTCTCCACAGATAGAAGCAAATTGAAATAACAACCTGAATTCTATCAGACCACCAGAGATGAAAGCTACATATCAACATGAGAAATAACTGAAAGCTTAAAAACTTTCGGAAACTGAATAAGTCACTACTGAAAGAAAAATTTGTCAAGACAGAAATAAAGGAAATTATGTATTTTCTAGAATAAAATGAAAATGAATACACAATTTACAAGAAATTATGGGACACAATTAAGATGGTTCTAAGAGTCAAGTTCATAGCACTAGCTACTACATTGAAAAAATCGAGAAATCTCATACTGGCAACTTATCAGCACACCTGAGTGTTCTAGAGCACAAAGAATAAGAATAAGTCACAACCAAAAAGAGGAGAACACAAGAAACAAACCAGAGCCTGAACTAAATAAATTTAACAACAAAAAATTTGCAAAGAATAATTAAACAAAATTCTCAGTAATATACATGGCATTCAAATCTTTGTACATCAAAAATACTTTGTACCATGATATGTAACTTTTACCCCAGAGATACTGAGATGGTTTAACAACATATACTAATTTTACATCCACTACATAAACAGATTAAAGGTAAACACATGGTCATATCATTAGATGAAGAAAAGGACTTTTACAAACTCTAACACTCCTTTATTATAAAAGTCCTGTAGAGATTAGGGGTACAAGGTACATATTTCAATAAAATAAAGGCAGTTTACAGAAAGACCACAGCCAATATCAAGTTAGAGGTAGAGAAATTAAAAGCAATTCCAATTAATTAAGGACAAGAAAAAGTTGTCCACTTTCTGAATACCTATATGATATTACTTACAGTCTTAGACAGAACAATAAGACAACTGAAGGGGATCAAGGAGAAACAAATAGAAAGGAAGAAGTCAAACTATCTCTTTTTTGCAGAGGACATGATAAAATACAAAAGACCCTAAAATTCTACTTGAAAACTCTTCCAGTTTATAAAAACTTTGAGCAAAGAAGGTGGATACAAAAATAACTACAATAATCAGTAGACCTCCTGTATACCAATACAAACACTGAATAATTTTTAAAACCCAGGGAAACAATATCTTTCACAATGACCTCAAAAATATAAAATGTACTAAAAATATAAAATGTACTGGGTTAACTCTTTCCAAACAAGTGAACAAGAGAAAGGCTTGTAACAATAAAACTGTAAGGCATTAAAGAAATTGAAAAAAATTCAAAATATAGAAATGGATCAATAGGATTCACATGCCCCCCCAAATCCAACTCAATTCTCCACAGACTGCAAAAGGATAGCTTTTAGCTTTGTATGTCATGTGGAAACACTCGTGTGCACGCGAGCGCGCGCGCACACACAGACACACAACACACACCCCAAAATAGCTAAAAGGATTCTGAACAACAATAAAAAAATAAGGGTGGTACCATTATCTCCAATTTCAAGTTGTACTGCAGAGCTATAGTAATAAAAACAGCATGATATTGGCATGAAAACCAATACTTTGCAATGAACACAAATTAATTATATAGACATAAGCCCATTCATATATTGATGGACACCTGCTTTTTTTAAAAAAACCATAAGTACACACTGGGGGGTGGCATAATCTTTAATAAATGGTGTTGTTCAAGCTGGATGCATTTAGAATAATAATTCAAATAGATTCATGCTTATTACCCTGCACAAAACTCACCTCGAAATTGATCAAGGACCTTACCATAATACCAGATACACTAAAATTGTTCTAGGAGAAAGTAGAGAAGAACCTTGAACTCATTATTTCAAGAAAATACTTTCTGAACAAAACAGAATTAGCAAGGCACTGATGAGATTGTTTTTAATTTAAATAAAAATATTTTTAAAAAGAATTATTAAATGAGCAGGGCAATAGGAGAATACTTTAATCTCATCACTAGGGAGGCACAGGCAGGTGGATCTCTGAGAGTTTTAGATCAGACTGGTCTACAAGAGCTAGTTGCAGGAGAGCCTCCAAAGCCACAAAGAAATCCTGTCTTGAAAAACAAACAAACACAGCAAACAAGCAAAAAAAAAAAAAATACTAGTATTTGGGACAGGGCAAAACTGAAACACTTCTGCATGGCAAAGGACATCATAATCATACAAACTGGCAAGGTAAAGAATGGAAACAGATTCTTAACAACTGCATGTTCCATTTGTGATAATATCCAAAATATATAAAAATCAAACCAAAGCAAACAAAATAAAAGAAAACAAACTTGACATCAATAAAACAAACAATCCATTTGAAAATGAGATACAGAGTTCTTAAAAGAGAAAACCCGAATAGTTGGAAAACATTTAAGAAATATTCCACATCCTTAGTCATCAAAGAGAAGAAAATCAAAATGACTTGAGATGTAATCTTACACCCATTAGAATGATTAAGAACAATAAATCAAGTAACGTCTCATACTGGCAAGAATTGGAGTAAGCAACAGAGGAGAGGCTACCTTATATAGCCCTCCTCTGATAATGACATTCATGGCCACCTCATATGCCATCCTATAGCCTTCATCCAGCAGCTTGGGGAAGTAGAAGCAGAAACCCACAGCTAATCACTGAACTGAACTGGGATACAGTTGCAGAGAAGGACGAGTGATGAGCAAAGGGGTACAAACCAGATTGGTAAAACCACAGAAACAGCTGACCTGAACAACGGGGAGCTCCTGGCCCCCAGACTGATAGCTGGGAAACTAGCATGGGACTGATCCAGACCCCCAGGAATGTGGGTGTCAGTGAGGAGACCTTGGAAATCCATGGGGCCTCCTGTAGTAGATCAGTACTTATCCCTAGCATAGGTGTGGACTTTGGGAGCCCATTCCACATAGAGGGATACTCCCTGAGGCAAGACACATGGGGGTAGGCCTAGGCCCTATTGAAAAGTATATGACAGACTCTGAAGACCCCCTATAGCAGGCCTCACCCTCCCTGGGGAGCAGAAAGGGTATGTGATAGGTAGGGTTTTAGTTGAGGGGGTGGTAGGGGAGGAGGGGAGGAGGGGAGGCAGACAGAACTGGGATTGACATGTAAAACACTCTTGTTCCTAATTCAAATAAAAATGGGAAAAAAAGAAATAAACACTGGGGGGAAAAAGAATGTGGAATAAGTGGAAGACTCATCCATTGATCAGATGAGTATGAACTTCTACTGCTCCTATGGAAATCGGCACAGCGGTTCTGCAAGAAGATGGAAATTGACATACTTCAATATCCAGCTATATCCACTCTTGGACAAACAAAGGATGCCTCATTCTATTACAGAGATGCTTGACCAGTGATGATCACTGTTGCCCTGTTTATAATAGCCAAAAATCAGGAACAATGCAGAAGTCTCCCAACAGATGAAAAGTTATTTATCAATTTTAATTGGAGTTCTCTTCTGAAAAAATTTTGAATGTATAGACTTGCATGACAGAGTCAGCCGTTCACCTGTAATTTAGGAGAGAATTTGCAGTAGCTAATGATCACACATGGAGACAATGTTACTATTCTTGTTATTTATTCTTAACTATTTGGGCCCTTTGGTTTTATTGTGTGATGTTTTTTACTCCTTTGGCTTTTTGTTCTTCGGGGTTTTTTTGAGGAGCCAACCATCCAGCTCCCAAACAATTCACACAAGGAGATTTATTCTTATCTATGAATGCCCAGACTTAGCTTGACTTGTTTTTATCATCTTAACTACCTTTTTCCCCTGTGGGCTTTTATCTTTCCCTTCTGTAAATCTTACTTTCCTTCTTACTTCTCTTACTCCATAGCTTGATTGGTAGCTGATTGGCTGGCCCCTGCCATCCTCCTCTCCTTGATCTCTATTTGCTCCTCTTTTTCTCATTTTTCTCCTACTTATACTCTTTACCAGCTATCCATGGCTATCTTTGCTCCTGCCTCACTATTGGCCATTCATCTCTTTATTAGAGCAAACATGTGTTTTAGAAATGCAAAGAATCCCCGCTTCACAGAGTTAAACAAATGCAATATAAACAAGTCACATTCTACTCCCTCCTGAATGTGGGCAAAGACAACCCCATGGTTGTCTTTATTATTTGTTAAAAATTTTAAACAATGACCAAGTCCTGGAAAGACCATTTATAATCTTTGTTGATAGATACCACCTGTCAAGTTTTAAATGGTCTCCCTTGTTCAGACCAGATCCATATCAACCTACAATCATTCCATTGCCTTTTGTTTCCTGAACAAAAGCAAAACTGCTTCTCCAAAGCATTTTTTATTTCCAATTGACAAATATTTTTTTTTTTACTTTTTAAAAGTAAAGGCATTTTTAAAATATCTAGGATGGTTTATTTTAACAGTCCTTCTTTTAATTCCATGATGCTTAGCAGCTGTCCTTTGCTTTTTAGCAATCAAAAATTTTAAGATAAACCCAATAGAATACAGTGAATTTTCCATCTTTACATGGCCTTTTTCTTTTACTTTTATTGTCTCTTTAAGATTATATTATTTTTAATTATTATTTTTTTCTATGACTATCTATGCTCATTTTCTTTTCTTGTGTAAGCCTACATATATTGTGAAAAACATTGGAACCTGTCTATAGGATTTTTCCATCTGTAATTATTTTAAGCCTATCTCTAGGCCTTTTTGATGGTACCAGTAAACTTTAAACTGTTAAGCTACACCTGGGTCCTCCAAGGATACCTCTATTACCTGGTTCCACTCACTTCTTGGGTTGGAAATGTCAAGCCTAGGGCTCATAGCCTTTTGGAGTTTCTTTCCCAATAACTGCATTAAACCTTCCTAGCTATGGAAGACATACCTGTGTTGCCACAAGTTGGTTTTCACTTAGTCATTTCTAGCTTCTATTTAGCACTGCTGGATAAACATCAAGTTCTCTCTCTCTCTCTCTCTCTCTCTCTCACTCTCCTTCTCTCTCTAAGCTTTTTAGGCTCTAGATGGATATCTGAGCCACATATTGGGTGACAAAATGTTATTGGTTGTTTCTTTTACTCTTAACTCTTTTGGGCTCTTTGGTTTCATTGTGTGGTATTTTTCACTCATTTTGGTTTTTTGTTCCTTAGGTCTTTTTGAGGGACCCATCACCAAGCTCCCAAATAAATCACACATGGATACTTATCCTTAGTTATGAATTCCTAGCCTAAACTTGGCTTGTTTCTAGCCAGCTTGTCTTAAATTATCACAACTACGTTTTACCTGTCAGCTTTATCTTTCTCTTCTGTAAATCTTACTTTCCATCTTATTCCTTATTCTGTGGCTGGCTGGGTGGCTTAGTGCCTGGCCCCTGATATCTTCCTTTCTTTGCTTTCTCACTGTTCTTCTTCTCTTCCTCATTTTGTCTTCTATTTGTGCTCCCTTCTTGCCACCCCTGCCTAGCCTTGCTTCTGCATTGCTATTGGCCAGTCAGGTATTATTAGACTAAACAGGTATTTTAGATAGTCAAAGAATCACAGCTTCACAGAATTAAACAAATAAAATATAAACAAAAATCATGCACACTAAAATAATATTTTACTGCAGTCATAGTCTGTTACTTAATGTGTACCAAAACTATCTGAGAATGTGAATAAAATTGTACACATGTTCTCCATGGGCCTGCTATTTATGAGGCATTTCTTGTTAGCAGTAATGTTAAGATCAATTTCATTATGGGACTAAAATATGTTAATTAACTTATTGTGGTTATAGTTGAGTATGTGGGTGCTCACCCTGAATGTTTAAGGCCCAAGTTCAAACTTCTGCACTAAAAAGTATGCATATATTAACTATATCATATAAATGTATATGTATATATATATACTCTCTAGTGTTATATATACAAATATTTGTGTATCTATATAATTATGTATATATATAAAACTACATATATATCATATATAATATATTTAAACTATATATATATATATATATATATATAGATTAGCAAGTTAAAATTAATGATCATTTCATTTAATACATGTAGATTTTCCAAACAATATTACAGTGCTATGGTAAGGTCATCACAGAGAGTGATAGGACTCAAAGCCCAGGCAATAGAATTTGGAGTGAATTTTTGTTTATGTACCGTTTATGTGTAGTCTCTAGAAATTTATGGGAATAATGTGGGTTTCCTTATTCAAAACTGATATTATCATCTAATATAAATTGTTAATGACAAGAATATTTCATCTCTGTAGTTAGCTATAGATATTTGCAGTATCGCTGCCATTGGCATTGTATGTAGGTAAAAATCAATACATTGAAATACTGCAATGAAATGTTTTTCATTGCAATTCTATCACAATTTACTCTTTATATGAGTCACTCTATACATGTCCTGGAATTAGAAATAAGACTGTTATTGATGTCATCATCAACACTTGCAGATGCAGCTTCTTTACCGTGTCAAGGCAAAGAGCCACACTGTGTAGTGTGTACGTACCTCGCATAAATGTATAGTTTTGTTGAGGCTCAAATTTAAATTGTAAGCAATTTCACTGGTCCCATCCATAACTATAATGTGAGAAATTAGTTACATTAAAAGATACATCTAAATTTTCTTCTATAGTCAAATGAAAACAGATACTGAAGCAACAGCATACTTGTCCCAATGATGATATGAATTAAACGTAATGGAACAGGAAAGAGAAAGGTCAAATTAACTCAAAAAAGTAGAGTGGACAAGTGAGAGAAATAAATAGAAATTGTGATATCAATCCATGTAATGATGTGGACACCTGGTGTTTGACCTCAATACATCTTTGAGGAGATTCTTGTTTTCAGATTCTGCCCAGGGCAGAAAAAGGAAGATAAGATAGAATTTATGTTGTGAATACAGATACCTCTTCTGTTTAAGAATGACATAGTGGATATTTTATGTACTTATATTTCAGGTTTTGTAATTATGAGAAACTTACATTTCTGAATACAGGGCTAACTGTATTATTCGTTTTTGTTGAATCAACAGAGAGTCCCAGAGAAAACGACAAGCAAATACTGCAAGGAACAAAAATGATTCCCTGTGAGACTAATTCTACGTTGAGCCCATAGAATCTTTTGAACTATGCATCCTTGGATGAGTGTGCCATTGTCTAAAAGTTTTCAATCAAGCTTTCTGGTGGCTGGGATGACATGATAGGCACAATATTTTTAAAAGGTATTCCTCAATTTTATGATATAATTGTTTGTTTTTTATTGCTCTGCAATTTGTGTGTTGCCAGCATGCCCTTTGAAGAAGTAGGCTTTTAAGAACTGGTCTGTTCCTGGAGGAGAGTAAGGTTCTCATAGAGTAGGTTCTGTACCTTATTTAGGCAAACTCCCTGCTATATCCTTTGTCAAACTCTGGGCCTGCACCTGATCTTGAACTAAGAGAAAAACTGATGTCTGTTCTTTGTAAAGTTCCTTTTTTCAGAAAAATTATAGCACAACAAAGCATAGTAAGAGAATTAATTTAATATAAGTCATACATTCACTGAGTAAATTTTATTAGGTTTCATATTTCAGGAGGTATGTATATAAAGGTGTATGAATGAGAATTATTGGAAAGAATCTGTGACTGATTCTTATCTGAATGACAAGAACTTTAATGATTTTTGAGGTTGAAATATCAAGTCCAAAGACAAATTTTCTCAGGACATCTTAGCCTCTAAGTAGTCATTTATTACATTTCACTGTACAAGATCTAACAACACTTGTGATTATTAGGCAAATCATTTGGAATATAAAAAATTGACCCTCTAGTTTCTACAGTCTAAATGCCTTTGAAACTATAGAAACAATAGCTGAGGCCCATAGTAGAGGTTTTTTAACTTCGCTATACTCACTGACTTAATATACACACTGATGTAATTCAAAAGTGTCTTGATGTATGACCTGTAACTATTGCTCTGTTACTATAAAAAAGTTCATAAAATTGTTCCCAAATTGGAGCATGTTATTGGGGATGACCAAGCCATAGCCACTCATATTTGACTCCACTATAAGCCATCTATATTTTTCCTTTGAGGTGAGAGTTGTTTCTCCTGTGGACAGGTATAATGATAAAATGGGATAAGATTGAGAAAAAATATTTTGACTTTAGTTTATGAAATATTTCCTTAGTTTAGTTTGACTTAGGAAGTTTTGTTCTCAAATATGTATAAGGAAAGTTCTATCAAACATAGTCTAATACCACTTTTCATTACAACATTCTGTAAGTTTTCTTGAAAGAGTGGTTTGCAATGTGCCCTAATACATTCATTTCAAATGAAGCAGACCTAGTGTTACTTGAGGTTTTGTCTCCAACCCACAACATGTAGTTAGACCCTATTCCCAAGCCTCTTTATTCTGAAATTATATAGGAGCCTTGGTGTCCATGTGGCCTTGACTATTGCTAGTATTCTCTTGCTTTTTCTGCCTGATGTTTTATTGTTAAAAGGAATTTCTGTTTGAATCAGAATCATAAATGTGTTGAAAGTATATCACAGACTTCTTTAAAAGCATATGTAAATGGCATTGGCTTTTTTGAGCTTATCATCATAAATGTTGACCATATAATAATGTTTTATAAGTTTCATTTATATTCTGCCAAAAGCAATTAAAATGCTGGTTTATATCATTTATTTGACTCAGGGAAATTTTATCATTTAAAAATGTCCCATTTAAATTGTAGAAGTAAAACATTGTGCAGCTTTTTATTGCTGGCTGCCATTTTGAGAGACATAGTTTTGTAAAATATGGAAGGAAGTTGAGGGAGAGCATTAGCAATGCAGGTTTTCTGTTCCAAGATGACAGGGAGCAGGGAATTTACTCAGTCTTAATGATTGCTTCATGCAGTGTCAAGTTTATTGGTTGATCTTAAGTGTTACTAGCATTGCCTGCAAGAGAACTATTGTAACAGCATTCTATTAGAAATTCAGAGTTTACAAAATTGGACTTTTTGTATATATATATATATATATATATATATATATATATATTCAGTGTATATTTTTCTTCTTTAAAACTGAGTATTTTAAAAGAAGGTGGTGAGGACACTGACAAAGAAGCAAGATGTTGCCAGGTGATGATAAAATACCCCATCCTCTCCCAGTGGGGGTAGCACTATGAGCCCCAAGACACCGCATAGGATTTTCAGGACTCAATAAGGCGCTTTATTGCCTGCATGATTACTATTATGCTTCCTTCTGGCAGTTCTTACCACTATTAGCTTGTTGTAATGACAATGATTCCATGGATATCTCTTTTGGTTCCTCTGACCTGACCCATTGGATATCTGTGAGAGTACCAGTACCCAGTGTGTGATTGTGCTACCATCTTTTTGAATTAATAATGGCATTAATAAATAATGGAAATAAAATTCAAAATAGGTAAACTGATGCTCTCTGTGTTATAGCTAATTTCCTGTAATGTAACACACCAGTGCGTAAACATCTGAAGCCTACAGGACATACCAAACTAACCCCTACCTCTTCCATGGACTTTTGGTCCTTTATTTTATTTTCTTTATTTACTTTTAAATTTCATTTTACATTCCAACCACAACTCTCCCTCCAACCTATCCTTCTGCATATTTGCTTTCCCCCAGTCCAACATCATCTGTTCTTCCCAAAGGGTAGGGCCTCCTATGAGGAGTTAACAAAGCCTGGCATATTAAGTTCAGGCATGGCAAAGCCTCTCCTACCTATATTAAACCTGAGCATGGTAACCCACCATAGGGAATTTTCTTCAAGTTATCTCATGTGCTAGGTCTAGATCCTGGTGACACTGCCAGATGTCCCTCAGATAGACAAAACTACACCTTTGTCTTCCACAAGCAGGGGACCTTGTTCCAGGTCCATAGAGGCACCACAGCTATTGATCTAGAGTTCATGAGTTCCCAAAAGCTTGGTCCAACTGTCACAGTAGATTTCCCCTTCAAGATCTTGAACTCCCTTTCTCTTCTTCCCTTCTTCCTCACTTCGACTGGATTCTTAGAGCTCACTCTGGTGCTTGGTTGCTCACTCCGGTGCTTAGTTGTGGATCTCTGCATCTGGTTCTCTCAATACTGAATGGAGTCTCTATGATGACAGTTGGGATATTCACCAACATGATTACAGGGAAAGGCTAGTTTGGGCACCCTCTCCACTATTGCTAAGAGTATTAACTGAGGTCATCCTTGTTGATTCCTGGGAATTTACCTAGCACCAGATTTCTCCCTAACCCCAAAATGACTCCCTCTATCAAGTTACCTCTTTTATTGATCTCCCAATTCATCCCTCCCCAACTCAGCCATTATATTCAATCATGTTCTCACCCCCCATCCTCTCCCCTCTAACTCCCCCACTAATCCTAGTTTACCCAGGAGATTGAATCTAATTACTCTTTACAGGGTGATCCATGTTTTTCAATTAGGGTCCCCCTTGTGACCTAGGTTATCTGGAGATGTGGATTGTAGTCTGATTATTCTTTGCTTTACCTCTAGTATCCATTTTTAAGTGAGTACATACTGGGTTTGTCTTTCTGGGTCTGAGTTACTTTGCTCAGGATGGCTTTTTCTAGTTCCATACATTTACCTGCAAATTTCATAAAGTCCTTTTTTTTTTCTTAAAGTTGAGTAATAGTTTATTGTGTAAATGTACCACATTTTCTTTACCCATTCTTTGGTTAGGGGACATCAAGGATGTTTCCAGGTTGTGGTTGTTATGAATAATGCTACTATGAACATTGTAGAGCAAGAGTCCTTGTGGTATAATTGAGCCTCCTTTGGTTATATACCCAAGAGTGGTAGCACTGAGTATTGAGGTAGATTGGTTCCAAATTTTATGAAAAAACACAATACTGATCTCCAAAGTGGCTGTTTAAGTTTGGACTTCCACCACCAGTGCCTTACTCCACATGCTATCCAATATATAAGCTATCTTCAGTAATTTTTGTTTTAGAAGTTCTGACAGTTGTAAGATGATATCTTAGAGTCATTTTGATTTGAGTTTTCCTGAAGATTAAGGTTGTTGAGCAAATCCTTAAATGTCTTTCTTCCATTAGAGAATGTTCTGGTGATAATTCTCTGTTTTGCTTTGTACCTTATGTTTTAATTGGAATATTTGGTATTTTGATGTCTAGTTCCTTGAGTACTTTATAAATTTTGGAGATTAGCTCTCTGTCAGATGTTGGGTTGGTAAAGATATTTTCTCATTCTGTAGGCTGTTGTTTTGTCTCATTTACTGTGTACTTTGCTTTATAAATACTTTTCAGTTTCAGGAGGTTCCATTTGTTGATCATTGTACTCAGTGTCTATGCTACTGCTGTTATGTTTAGAAAGTGGTCTCCTCTGCCAAATAATTCAAGACTACTTCCCACTCTCTCTTCTATCAGGTTCAGTGCAACTGTCCTCCTCCATCCCTCCTTCTCTATATTCTTTCCTTCTTACCTTTTGCTGTTCTGATTTTCAGAAATATGACACAGAATTTCATGTACTTCAAACTAGACTTGAAATTACTATGTGCCTTAGAGTGATCTTACACTTCTGCTCCTCCTTTCTCTAGGTCTCAAATTCTTATATTATAGCTCTGCATCACTGATTCAATTTTTGTGTGGCACTGGATCAAATCCAGGGATTTTTGCCTACTCAATAAGTATTCTACCAGCTGAACTACATCCTAAAATAACTGTCCTAAATACCCTCCTAAAGGAATGCTGAAAATGATTTAATAAATTGATATAGTGAGTTGATTTTTATTGTTTAATGTATAAGAATTGAAAGAGGTTTGTTATTTCAATTTCCATTCAAAATATAATTATTTCATTTATCATGATTTTAAAAATTATATAGTTATAAGTAGATGTATTTCTGCATGTGGTATTTCATGTTTATGCATGTGCCTAAGAAGGCCAGATCCTTTGGAGTCCCTTGAGCTGGAGTTATAGATGGCTTTGAACTTCATGTGGATGCTGATATTGAACCATAGTCCTTGGATAGGTTGCAAATGCTCTTAACCACTGAGCTATATCAGCAGCCCATATGAAAATCTGAAGTGTATAGTCATGATTTAGGTTACATTCATATATACATCCAAATATATATTCAAGACATAAACCTTGTCAGATTTATAGATGCCAACTCATTCAATTCATAATTCATAATTACCTTTACTGTAACAGATGTTTTAGTTTTAGGTGATCCCTATTGTCAGTTTATAGAGAAATTTCTTTTGCTACTTTATTTCTGTTTAGAAAGTCCTTACTGGTGTCTCTAGGTTAAAGTATATGTCATATATTTTCTTTAGAAATTTCAGAATATCATGTTTTATGCTGATGGAGAAGAGTTTTGTGCAGGGTTAATTAATAAGGATGTAGCTTCATTTGTCTGCATTTTGAAACCCATCATTCTCAGGACCATCTGTAGATGTTTTGTGTGTATTTTATATTCTTGTTATATTTGTCAAAGGTTTTATCGATGAAGTCTAATGGGCTATTGCCTGTTTCCTCTATCCTTTTCCCACAATCTACGTATCTCTTTTGTGTATATACAATGATTATTTTATTACTATTGCTTTGTAGTGTAGAGTGAAATCAGGTATTGTTACGATAAATCTTTCTGCCAAAAGCCACCAGAGTAAGGGCCCAAATTAATACTCAGAAACTTGTATTGCATTCAAATGCTGCTTGGCCAATGGCTAGGATTCTCATCTGTTAGGTCAGTCTTAATTATATTAAATCTATGTATCTTATAAGGCTAATCTTATCTAATTGCTTTTCCTATCTTTGGTCTTTTGAATCTACATGAAGATTTTTGGATTCCTTTCTATAACTGTATAGAAAGACCCTACTATTGTCGTTTAGGTAGTGTTGGGGCTGTACTGCCAAACCACAAGCATGGATGATCTTTCCATTTTCTGGAGTCCTCCTTGTTTTGTTTTCTTCAGTGCCTTAAAGTTTTGAATGTATACATCTTTCTTTCATGCTTATCTTTACTTCCAGACCTTTTATTATTATTCTCTGTCTCTGTCTCTCTGTCTCTCTGTCTCTCTGTCTCTCTGTCTCTCTGTCTCTCTGTCTCTCTCTCTGTGTGTGTGTGTGTTTATTATTTGAAAATGATTGATGTTTCTTTTTTTCAGGCTTTTCTGTCATTGATTTAAGCAACACAACCGAGTTTTACACATTAATTTTGTAACCTGCTACTTTGTTGAAACTATTATCTCTCAGAAGTCTTGTCTTTTAATGGACTCTTTAGGTTCTCTTAGCTAAAGAAACCTACTGATTGTAAATATGGATATATTGATTTGTTTTCCTATTCATATCCCCTTAAGTTTCTTCTTTTCTAATATCTCTAGTTATATTATATAAGAAAACAACTCATCTTTATAAGTAGACACCTTTGTCTTGTTCCTGATTTAGTGTTACCTCTGAGTATTTCTTTATTACCTTGATAATGGCTAAAGTTGTCCCATACATAGCCTTTATTATGGTAAGATATGCTCCATCTATTTCTAGAGCGTTTATAACTTTTATTTAAAAAGTATGCTGCATTTTGTCAAAGACTCAGTACCTAATGACATGATCTTTCAACTTGCTTCTTAAGCCTACTTATATGATGGTAATATGTATTGCTGGATATGTTGCACCATTCTTGCATTTCTTGTGTGAAACCAACTTGTCCATGATGAATAAAAATGTTTTAAAAGATGAGTATGATTTCACTTCACCAGGAAGAATGCGTTGTATTTTATTGTCTAGTTTAGTTTTGTCTCTTTATTCTTTATTCAGTTTGGTATTAGGGTGACACTGTCATCATCAAAGTTATTTGGAAGACTTCCTGTCTTCTATTACATGGAATAATTTCATTGTATGCTTATCAATTCTTCTTTGAAGTTTTGTTAGAATTCCAAAGTAAATGCATTTAGTTGTGGGACATTTTTAATTGAAAACAATTTCTCTTGTTCAAATATCTTTTCTGAGCCTGTGTAAACAATTCATTTCATGTTGGTTTGATTTTGAATATTGTACACATACATGAATTCATCTGTTTATTTTTATTTTATAATTTTGTAGAATAAAGGATTTTAAAAATTGTGACAGTATCATTTTTCTGCATTTTATATGTGCTGGGGTTAGAAATAATATTGCTTTGATGAGACACTATGACTGTTAGCAAAGTGTCCAAGACTGGAGTCATTGGATGGGAATTCTGTGAGAAAATTCTGAAACCAAACCAAACCAACCAATCAAGCAAGCAAGCAAGCAAACAAACAAATAAAGCAACAAGTTTCACAGCCTCAGTTTCTTCAAAATGTGAAATTGTTCTTGACATGTACTTTAATGCTCTTTGTAGTGAATAGTGAATTTTCTTCAGGTTATACAATACAGACTGCTACTGTTATTTATTAATTTATATGCATCTATGGAAAAAGATCTTTTTTCCATATGTAGCTTGTCATCATGATTGCACACTTTACTTATTTGACTTTTATTAATACTTAAGAGTATAAATTGTCTGAATAAAGTTGTCTATTTCATGAAAATTTAGTTTGCTTCATTTATTGGCTCCATTCTCCAGGTTCCACCATCACTTAGAGTATTAAACACATGACCAAAGTAATTTGAGGAAGAAAGTAATTATTTGGTTTACAATTCCATATCTGTTTACCACCAAAGGAAGCCTGTAGGGAGACACCATAACCACACCTCCTAAGGACTGGCTACTGGCGTGGTCAGGCACAACTGTAGCCAGTATTTAGGAGGCATGGTTACAGTTCTCCCTACAGAAGCAGAGACAGGAAGTTAAGCAGGACAGGAACCTAGATACTGGAAGTGAGTTAGAGGCCATGGTGGGGTGCTGCTTTCTGGCTTGCTCTTCAGCCTGTTTTTGTATGGAATCCAGGATCACCAGCCCAAGGATGACAGCAGAGAAACTGGACCAGACACTCCCCCATCTACCTCTAAATAAGTAAATGCCTCAAAGCTGGTTGTATGGAAGCAGTCTCTCAGTTGAGGTTCCCTATTTTCAGATAACTCAAGCTTGTGTCAAGTTGATATGAAACTTCTCTGCACAACGTTTATCTATTTTAATATCTCTCTTATTCCTAATTTATTGATTTGGGTCCTCTATTTATTTGAATTAACTTGGTTAAAGGTTAATCAGTCTTCATTATCATTTCAAAGAGCTAAGTCATTATTTCATTAGTTCATTCTTTTGTTTTTTTCATATTTCTTTATTTTATTTCAGCTAACTATTCCAGTCTTTTGTCTGTGTGTGTATGTGTTGTTGTTGTTGTTTCATTTCAGTTTTGGACTTTCTGTTTGCTTTTGCTATCCTTTTTTGCCCAAGGCCTTCATGTTCATCACTAAATTAATAGTTGTGATCTGATAATTTTTCAAATTTCATTTTATCATTTCATGCATCTAATTGTGTTATCTAAGTTTTGACTGAAGTCTGACTTATTATTATTTATTTATTTACTTATTCATTTTATTCAATTATAGTAAGTTTTAAAATCTACTTCTTGGATTTTTCCATTATTTCAATCACCATTCTGTAAAGTGTTGTTTGGTCTCTGAGTTTATATAAGAATACTGACGATATTCACAACAAAACAGTTACTAAACTTACATATTCTGAATTTACAGATTGTGTTTTGCTTTCTAACATCCAAATCTGAGAGTTCTGTATAAGACAACTCTGCTGCTTTGAATGAAAAACACCTTCACAATGTTTTTGTCTGACTTGTTGCCTTAAGGAACTTGTGCTCCAATCACATGTAAGTTTTACAGCCTGTGAAAAACATAGGCAGCCATTACAGAGAACATTGCTGTACATTAATTAAAGACTTAGAATCACCGACTTTCCATTTAATTATTCAGACTTTGTAAAAGGAATGATAGTATAGGAATGTGAGTACTACAAACTTGTTGATAGCCATATTAAGAAAATACTCATCATATTCTATTCTGTATACTTTACTGCAACTATGAAACTTTTCTTCAGTTAAAATGTCAAGAGACACACAAAAAGAGAACAAAGGTGCAACGGAGAATTAAAATATAGGCAGGTAACTAATGAATGTCCAAAAGCTTGGCTTAAACAATCATGAGGTAGCAAAATAAATGGTATAATTATGCCAATATGGGGTTACAGACATTGATATAAACACTGACAAAGAGTAAGCTAATTTTCTTAATTTGTTCTAAGAGTAACCTTGGCTCCTTTGACATTCAATCCTCAATTTTGAAACAGAGAAAAGTAGTTGGAATAAACAGAAGTAAATTATTTGGATATTACATTTTATCACTCCTTTCTATATTGGGGGGTTTCTATATGAGGTTTGGTGTGCCCTTTTTTATTGCTTTGAATACTGGCATTGGTGTCTGCATACATACTGAATTGAATTTAACAATTGTTTAGTGTACTTAATGCCCTGGGGATACATATACAAATACTCAGATATGTTTTCTATATATATGTAAATGTCAATATGCAATATTTCTAACACTGTTTATAAAGATATTCTTTCTTGTTTTATATCCATCAGTATTTTCAAAACAATCTGTTGACTATGGATGTGTAACTTTATTTCTGGACTCTTTATTTTGTTCTGATGGTTTATGTATCTGACATATGGATCACACCTTCAGAAACTAAACCTCTGCCTATAGCCTGTATTTAATGAAAGGTGTCTAACACTAATCATGCTGGAAAATGCATGGTTTTGCTCTGTGCCACAATGATACTTGGAGGTCAGATAATGAATCATTGTGTTTCATTGCTGCTGTTACTTGGAACACTTTAGTTTCTGATTGATGTATTTGCATGCAGGAAGTTCACTCAAGTTGAACAAAACTGCCTACTATGTAGTCAGAAATAATGGTGATGTGTTAAAATTATATGTTTTGTGTACTTCCCTCAAGAAGAAGTGAGCATTAGTGTGTTAGAGTCTGAAAGTTTCCTTATAATGCATGATGACCTTGTCAAGATATTGACAAAAGGCATCAGGTGAGTATATTGTGCGTGGGTCATCAAGCTTTATGCTTGTCAAAAACATGATCCACTGCTGTGTCTACCTTTCATTTCTGAGTAAAAGCCTGTCTGAAGATGTAGCATAGAAAAAAGAATAAAATGTAAAAGAAACAAAAAATAAAGACAGAAAGCAAACAATAGCTTCTGTTTGCTACTCTGTTGCTTAACTAAGTCTTACTGTCATTACTAACATCTAAATTCTCATATTAGCTACAGATAATAAATTTGAGCTTCCCATCAATGAGTTTAAATTTATCTTCTGTTTTTTTTCATTATGTTTTCTATGTGACATTTTTCTTCATATCAACTCTTAATCACTCAAATGCATACTAGAAGTTCCATCATCAGTAGCTATATACATTTGTACTATTGCTAAATATTTTACACAGGCTAATTATACATTTAATAAAAATTTTTAGCTCATGTGTTAACTGCCAATGCCAATTATCAACATGTTTCATAGCTGAGCTGAAAAGTACTTGTCTCTAGTGTATTTCATGATCACTGAAAACACATAGTATATGATCTTGGAATATTATATGATGTCATTATGATTTGCTGTTCTGAATAACATTCCATCCCATAATCAAATGTTCTCTGATTCTAGCACTATTGTCACCAAACAGACCTTAGATGTGAGGTTTATTTAGACTTTGGTGACTTTAAGATTCTCTTTGGGTTCTCAGTCACATTACAATGCTAATGTCATATGTATTACATATACAATTTGTATGCTTCCTTCTAGCTAAAAACCCTCAAAAACACTCAAATTATGTGCTTAGGATATTTTGGGTCTGTACTAAAACATAGATTCTCCTCATTCTTGATCAACCACACTTCCTTTCTTTCAAGACTGTTCTCTCATAAGCTTCTTGCAAACCTGTATGACCTGAGTTACTTCTGGAAAGATAACCTACAAGAAACCCAGGTGTAGCAATCCTAATATCTAACAAATTAGAATTCAAACTAAAATCAATCAAAGAGATGAAGAAGGTAATTCCATATTTATCAGAGGAAAAACCCATCAAGACAAAGTCTCAAATCTGCACATCTATGAACCAAATAAAAGGCACCCACATTCATAAGAAAAACATTACTAAAACTCAAATCACACATAAGCCCTCATACACTTATAGTGGGAGATTTCAACACCCCACACTCACCACTAGACAGGGCTACGAGACAGAAACTTAACAAAGAAAAAAAGGAAACAGCAGAAGTTATGACCCAATTGGGTTTAACAGAATCTACTGAACATTCCATCCAAACACAAAAGAATATACTTTCTTCTCAGTGTCACATAGAACCTTCTCTAAAATCAACCACATACTTGGCAACATAGAAAACCTCAACAGATACAAAAAATTGGAATAATGCACTGTATCTTATCAGACCACCATGCTTTAAAGTTAGAATTCAACAACAACATAAATTGAAGAAACCATACAAAATAATAGAAATTAAAAATGCACAATTACCCCATACTTAGGTCAAGGAAGAAACAAAAAAAGAAATTAAAGACTTCCTAGAATCCAATGAGAATGATAATAAAAAATACCCAAACTTATGGGTCACTTTGAAAGCAGTTCTAAGAGGAAAGCTCATAGCGTGCTAAATGCCCACATGAAAGAACTGGAGAAAACTCTCACTAGAGAACTAACAGCACAACTTAAAGCTCTAGAAGCAAAAGAAGCAAAGTCACCCTGGAGGAGTAGATTCCAGGAAATAGTCAAATTAAGGGCTGAAAACAATAAAGTAGAAACAAAGAAAACAATACAAAGAATCAGTAAAATGAAGAGTTGGTTTTTCAAGAAAATCAATAAGATAGATAAACCTCTATCCAAACTAGCTAAAAAGGCCAAGAGACAACCTGCAAAAAACAAACTCAGAAGTGAAAAGGGAACATAAGGATGGACACTGAGGAAATCCAAAGAATCATGAGATCATAGTTTGAAAACCCTTACTCCACAAAATTTGAAAATGTAAAGGAAATTGATAATTTCTGGATAGATTTTACTTACCAAAATTAAATCAAGAACAGATGAACAATATATAGATGTATAACTCCCAATGAAATATAAGCAGTCATCAAAAGTCTCCTCCCCCCCAAAAAAATCTCAGGGCCAGATGGTTTCAGTACAGAATTCTAGCAGGAAGTAAAGAAGAGCTAATACCAATACTCCTCAAACTGTTCCACACAATAGAAGAAGAAGGGACATTTCAAACTCTTTCTATGTGGATACAATTACCTTGGTACACAAGCCATACAAAGACACAAATAAGAAAGAGAACTACAGACCAATATTCCTCATGAACATTAATACAAAAAACTCAATAAAATACTGGCAAATCGAATCCCATCACACATTAGAAAAATCATCCACCATGATCAAGTAGGATTCATCTCAGGAATGCAGGGATGCTTCAACATACAAAAAACCTTCAATGTAATCCAACATATAAACAAACTGAAAATGAAAAACCACATGATCATCTCAATAGATGCTGAAAAAGCCTTTGACAAAATCCACCACCCATTCATGATAAAGGTCCTGGAGAGATCATGGATAACCAGAACATACCTAAACATAATAAAAGCAATGTACAGCAAAGAAACAGCCAATATCAAACTAAATGGGGAGAAACTCAACCTGATTCCTCTAAGATCAGGAAGAAGACAAGGCTGACCACTCTCTTATATTCAATATTGTACATGAAGTTCTAGCTAGAGCAATAAGACAAAAAAGGGGGATCAAGAGGATACAAATTGGAAAGGAAGAAGTCAAAATTTCACTATTTGCAAATGATATGATAATTTACATAAGTGGCCTGAAAAGCTCTACCAGGGAACTCCTAAAGATGATAAACACCTTCAGCAAAGTGGCAGGATACAAAATTAACTCAAGAAAATCAGTGGCTCTACTATATACAGAAGATAAAAGCACTGAGAAAGAAATCAGAGAAACATCTCCCTTTACAATAGCCACAAACAACATAAAATATCTTGGGGTAAAGCTAACCAAACAAGTGAAAGACCTGTATAGTAAGAACTTTGCCCCTTTAAAGAAAGTAATTAAAGAAGACACCAGAAAATGGAAACATCTCCCATGCTCTTGGATAGATAGGATCAACATAGTAAAAATGGCAATCTTGCCAAAAGCAATCTGTAGATTTAAAGCAATCACCATCAAAATCACAGTACAATACTTTTACAGACCTTGAAAGAACAATACTCAGCTTTATATGGAAAAACAACAACAACAACAAAATCCCAGATAGCCAAAACAACCCTGTACAATAAAGAAGCTTCTGGAGGCATCACCATCCCTGACTTCAAGCTCTATTATAGAACCATAATCCTGAAAACAGCTTGGTATTGGCACAAAAGTAGACAGGTAGACCAATGGAATCTAATTGAAAACCCTAATATTTACCCACACTTCTCTGAACACCTGATTTTTGACAAAGAAAATAATGTTTTACACTGGATAAAAGAAAGCATCTTCAACAAATGGTGCTGGTATAACTGGATTTGGACATGTAGAAGACTGCAGATAGATCCATATCTATCACCATGCACAAAACTTAAGTCCAAATGGATCAAAGACCTCCAAAAATATACAGCCACACTGAACCTCTTAGAAGAGAAATTGGGAGGTACCATTTAAGAAATTGGTACTGGAGACCACTTCCTGAACATAACACCAGTAGCAATGTCACTTAGATGGACAATTAATACATGGGACCTCCTGAAATTAGAAACTTCTGTAAGGCAAAGGACACCGACAACAAGACAAAATGGCAGCCCACAGAATGAGAAAAGATCTTCACCAACCCCACATCTGAAAGAGGGGTGATTTCCAAATTATTCAAAGAACTCAAGAAGCTAGTCTCCAAACACCAAACATTCCAATTAAAAAGTGGGGTACAAAACTAAATACAGAATTCTCAATCAAGGGTTTGAAAATGACTGAAAGATACTTATGAAAGTGCTCAACATCCTCATCCCTTAGGGAAATGCAAATCAAAACAACTCCTGTCAGAATGGTAAAATAAAAAACACCAATGACATTTTATGCTGGAGAGGACATGGAGAAAGGAGAACAGTCCTTCACTGGTGCGGGGAGTGCCAACTTATACAACCACTTTGGAAATCAGTATGGTTGTTCCTCGGGAAAATGGGAATCAGTCTAGCTCAAGATCCAGCAATTCCACTCTTTGGAAAATACTCAAAGAATGCACATTTATACAACAAGGACATCTGCTCAGCTATGCTCATAGCAGCATTATTTGTAATAGCCAGAACCTGGAAGCAACCTAGCTGCCCCTCAACTGAAGAATGGATAGACAAAATGTGGTACATTTACACAATGGAGTATTACTTAGAGGAAAGAATCAATGGAATCTTGAAATTTGCAGGGAAGTGGATGTAACTAGAAGAAACTATACTGAGTGAGGACCGCGGTCTCAAAAAGACAATGTTGGTGTGTACTCACTCGTATATGGGTAGTAGACATAGATCAAAGCATTATGGGCCAACAACCCACACCTCCAGAGAAGCTTGGAAACAAGGAGGACCCTAAGAGAGAAATACATGGTGCCCTGGAAAAGGTGAAAGGGACAAGATCATCTGAATAAATTGGGAGCACAGTGCATGGGGAGAGGCAGTTAGAAGAAAGAGAAGGGGAGAAGAGAAGGGGGAAGGAAGACATCAGGGACCAGAAAGTTTGAGTAGGAGGCAGAACAGACAAGGAGAGTAAGAAAAGAAATATCTTAATAGAGGGAGCCATTACAGTTTTACAGAGAATTCTGCTACTAGGGAATTGCACGGAAATCCACAAGGATTACCCCAATGAAGAATCTAAGCAATAGTGAAGACTATCCTTAATGCCCTTCTCCTATAATGAGATTGATTACTACCTTATATGCCATCCTAGAGCTTTCATTCTGTAGCTGATGGAAGCAGAAACAGAGATGTACAGCTAGGCAATGAGCCAAATTCCTGAAATCCACTTGCAGAGAGTGAGGAGTGATGAGCAATGGTTTCAAGACCAGGCTGGGGAAGCACACAGAAACAGCTGACCTGAACAAGGGGGAACTCATGGACCCCACACTGACAGCTAAGAAACTAGCATAGGATAGAAACAGGGCCACTGAATGTGCATGTCAGTTGGGAGATATGGGCTGTCTGTGGGACCTCTGATAGTGGAACACTATTTATCCCTAGTGTATGAATGGACATTGGGAGTCCATTACCCCATAGGGGGATGCTCTCTCGCCTAGACACACAGCGGAAGGCCTAAGCCCTGACCAAATGACATGACAGACTTTGATGATCCCCATGGGGTCTCACATTTTCTATGGAGCAAATGAAGGATGGAATGTGGGTTGGTTGGATCACTGGCACATGGGAGGTAGAGGGAACTTGGATTGGTATATAAAATAAGACTGTTTTTAATTTTAATAAAATAACATGGAACTCAATGTTAGTATCATTACAGTAAGAAGTATGTTTGAAAGCGAAGTTTATTAAATATGTATATATTGAATTAACACACCTATAAGGAATTATTTAACAGGATATGAAATAATTTTCCTGAAGATCTTTAAATTCTTTATATTTCACTTGCCTTTTTGGTAATCTCCCTATTTACCTGTCAATATTGTCTACATGAATAAGTTCTTAGTGAGATTCAGTATCTTTAAAACACCCATAAACTGAAGAAAGTTAAAATATTAAAAGGGCTTCTTGTTTGTAGGTATATTAATCATCACTCCCTAGATGCTAGAGAAAACTTGTTCATATCATTTAAACATATATCCAAAAGTAATATATTGATATAAACAGACCAATAGATAATTCTGTTGTTTTATTTAGAAACAAAGTCTTACTGCATAGCACAGGCTGCTCTGGAATTCACTATATTAGTTTAGTTTGGTCCTAATGCAAAAATATATATCTGCCTCTAATTATTCTTGATTTAAACTTGTAAGTTTTTCTTATACCTCAAATTATGAATTATTATATAATTGAACTAATTATCAAGACATTTCCGGACATAATAGTGAAGAAGTTAAATTGGGAGTTTCAGTATTGGGCTCTGTTTAATTATGGTGGTGTGAACATCTGTTTGTAAACAGCACTGAATTCTTGCTTTCTGTTCTCTTTTGGGGATATATATATATATCCTTAGATCAGTCCCAAAAATGTTTTTAAGGAACTGATTGTTGTATTTCTTTCTTGGAGTTAGATGTTATTTTCCATTCAACATCAATGATCCCAGTTCAACTATCCACATGCCTTTATTAACCTACCACTTTGTTTTTCTGTTTTCCATTACAACAATTACTCTAATTCATATCCAATGGCATTTCATTTGGAGATGGCTGTGATTTGCATTTTCTCATGATGCTTGATATTGTGTGCTTTTTAACATTTCTCTTTTCCTTTGTGTATCAACTTTGGAAATTCTTTCACTCATATGTTTTGCTAGTGTTTTATTTTTAAATGGGCTTGTCTATTGTTGTTGAAGTGTAGGAGTTCTTTGTGTAATATATGTATTATACTTTTATCACATATGTTTTACAAATATTCTCATTCTCTTGCTTGCCATTTTAGTTTTCTGTTACCCAAATGATGTACTTGCACCTATTCAGTATCAGTTAGAAGCTATTGTTATTAAGATTGCATGATGGAAATTCTTATAAAATAACAATAATTATTAACCTCCAATTACACTACCTTAAGGAAGTATAAAACTTCTCTCTGCATATTTCTGTCTCCATACACTGATCCTGGAACTGCTTAGACAATAGGAATGTCAATGGCTGCAACTAAACAATGGAACATTGTATACACCTGCTAAAGGAAACAATCAAGCAAAAAGAACTAACAACAGTGGTTTAGAGGGTAAGACTCAGTTTCATATTCCTTCTCTACTATACACAAAGCTCTGATTGATCCTCAGTACAGCAGCAAACAATGCCAGCAATATAATCATAACACTTTGATAAATGTTATCCACTCTTAAACAAGATCCACAATACTACTGTGAGACATGGTGATTTTATAAGTTACAATACTGAAATGACAAATCAAAGGCCAAAGTGGGCATTTACAGAATTCCATGCTGATAAAACTAATACTTGGCAGAACTGAGAGTATGACTTAAATTTATTTCCCAAATATTGTATTTTGCCATTGTGTCAACATAATACCTGCTAAACTTAACTTCCACCTGGGCAAACCAAGTGAGGTTTTATGGAGTGTGAGAAAGAGAAGCATAGCTAGTGGAGGAAAGCAAATAGAATGCAATGAGTTTGAGCTAGAATTGGAAAAACATAAATTAGTTGAACAGAAAAGTTATTTGTTTCTTAGCCCAATCACCAGCATTTTTTTTTGACTTGCTAAAGCTGGCTCTGACTTCCTACCTGATTTTGATCCCTCCCAGTGACTAAAATGCCAAGTTTATTCAACAAATTGTAAGAGGCTGCTGTTAAAATGAGGCAATATAAACACACAGGGACATACACACACACACACACACACACACACACACACACACACACACACAGAGTCAAAATTTTTATACTCAATTTAGAACTGAAATCTTATGCATGAATTAACAAAACAAGTTGGAGTCTTGAATATCTCTATTTGAAAGTTAAATCAATCAAAAAGTGAAGAACACTAGGAATATGCATTATCATATTAAACTATAGTCATCCCATAATCATTTTATTTTTGTGTAGCTGCGACTCTTCCACATTAATATGTGGGTACATGATGGGCTCTCATTAATATGATTGGCAATTGTATTAATGAAATAAGAAGCAGAATTTCCTTATCTTTGCCATAATTTCATGGCTATAAGCCTAAGGGTTGATTTGACTGATGAGAAGAGTATTTAGACTAATAATAAAGCACAGATAATGATCATTTTGTTTTTATAAGAGATTGTAAAGATTCCAAATCAGTGTCTTGTGCTGGAACTTCAGTCTTCTTAATTGACTAAATTATATCTACCATACAATGTAACTAATTAAAACAATGCAGTTAATCACGAATTGATTACCTTTAGGAAATACAAAACAAAGACTGTAAATTCAATTGTTACAAATATTTCCTCATACTTGCTTTTTGAATCTAGTTTAAATTACATTCAGGGTTCTGTTATTATGTAAGTCACCCTTTATGTAGAGAAGTCAGGATGAAATGAGACAGGGAGTACCAAACTGGATAAAGGGTACTCTACTCACTTTTCCATGGGTCACTTGAAAAAAATAAAAAGGAAGAAAAAGTTCCTTCTTTCTTAACTCCTACCTTTTCCCATGAACATTTTCACAAGCAGTCTTGACTAGTTGGAAAAGTCATACAACATATTTAAGAATGAAAGGGAAGGAGCTCTCCTACTGAGATGGCTGAGTAGGTGATGCCAAGCCTTAAGATCTGAGTTCAAACTTGGGACTCACGTGGTGGAAGTAGTGAATTGATTCACACAAGTTATCCTCTGACTTCAGTATGTGTCCACAACATTCAAGAATGCAAGCAAATGCTCATGTGCACACACGCACTAAAATATAACGTAACACAGGAAACATAATAAAAAATGCTTAAAGAAAGGAATGAATGGCAAATAAGCTTGCTTTTATCAGTAGTCAAAATGATACTAAATATAGAATTTTGAGTCAATAAAACTTTTCTTTTAAGTAAAAGCATCAAAATGCTTAAGAAGAACAAAAACATTCTAAACATGACCTGCATTGTAGACATTTAGAGGGACATGTTAATTCATTTTAGTTATCATTTTAATTGCATTGTTTCCATAATTTGTGTTTTTATTTGTGATGATATTCCCAGATATATAATTTATAAAACTGTGATGAGTAAATGGGAGACTGGTGCTCTGTGAATTCATGTATCACCTAATTTATTTAGGGATGGGGTGCAATAAAATTAAAGGAGGGGGAATTCTTCCCTTTGTTTTCTGCTTTCTTGTCTATATTGGGACATTTCACCTAGATTTTTTGTCTCTAGTCATTGATTTGCTCAGTTGTCTCCCTTTGTTCTCAGTCTCTACACTGGAATATCAGGTCGTTTACTGTGCCACCTGTTTGGAACCAGAGGAACACAATATAATATTTGCATTATATTGTTAAGGTATATTGAGGGTGATGGGATATTAATCAAATGATGGAAACATTCAGTTCATCCTACAGGATGAACAATATGCAGAGCTCTATTTAATAATATGTGAGAAACACCATTAGCCAACAGCATGCCTGGATTTTATTAACAGCATATCTGACAGGCTCTTGAAATTTAAGATGGGTTAACTAAAACAGATAATGGGTGTATTAGCCTGCTTTCATTAGTTTGTTGTATATGCTGATTACAGAAACATTATATTCTCTAATGTAAATGTATACCAACCATATCTTAACAAATTTAAAGATAGAATAAGAAAAATATTGGTGAAATCTAAGATGGAAAATTATAAAGGATGAAAATGGAGAAGAACAGAATATGAGGGACAGAAATTCAGACACAATGAAGGTGTCACTGATTAAACACAAGGTGATCAGAGAATGAACAGACACTAGTGAATAGAAGATAAAGCTAAGCAGCAGCACAGAAGAATCAGCCAAAACAGAGAATAAAATTGGAGGGAAAGTGGAAGGCAATCTAGAATGCAAATCACCAGGTGACAATAGCCTAGCAGATGTCTTTTTGAAGATTTCTTAGGGACATAAACCATATATTCTTCCACATTTGCCTCTTTTCATGATCAGCACAGACAGTGACCAGAAGGATAACTGTAAGGGTGATAGAACTACTCTGGAATTTTAATGTATAAACAAAGCCCCATGCAGCAATATACAGTTAATCAATGTGAATTGTATAGTTAAACACATGCATTATTGCCCTCTATGCTCTAAGTGACTCTAAAGCCATTTTGCAGCATGAAATTATGAAGATGGTAGAAATTATGCTGTTTTATGAGAGTTGCATCACCATTGACTTCTGTTAGATCCCAATCATGTTGCCAATATGGATGGCTAAAGGTAAGCTTGCTGAGAAATGTTATCTTGGTCCTCCATCATGCTGCATTTTCAACTTAATGTGTGTAAATGTACCGCATTTTCTCTACCCATTCTTCAGTTGACGGCCATCTAGGTTGCTTCCAGGTTCTGGGCATTACAAATAATGCTGCTATGAACATAGTTGAACATATGTCCTTGTATGAATGTGCTTCTTTTGGTTATATACCATAGAGTAAAATTGCTGGTTCTTGTGGTAGACTGATTCCCATTTTAATGAGGAAACACCATACTGATTTCCAAAGTGGCTGCACAATTTTGCACTCCCAACAGCAGTGGAGGAGTGTCCCCCTTTTCCACATACTCTCCAGCATAAGCTCAGTATTTAGCCATTCTGACAGGAGTAAGATGGTATCTCAGAATTGTTTTGATTTGCATTTCCCTGATGGCTAAGGATGTTAAGCACTTTCTTAAATGTCTATCAGCCTTTTTATACTCCTCTATTGAGAATTCTCTGTTAAGTTCTGTACACCACTTTTTAATTGAATTATTTAGAGTTTTAGAGACTAGCTTCTTGAATTCTTTGTAAATTTTCCAGATCAGTCCTTTGTCAGATGTGGGGTTGGTGAATATGTTTTCCCATTCCATATGCTGCCGTTTTGTCTTGTTGACTGTGTCCTTTGTCTTGCAGAAGCTTCTCAGTTTCAGGAGGTCCCATTTATTAATTGTCAACCTCAGTGTCTGTGCTACTGGTGTTATGTTGAGAAAGTGGGCTCATGTACCAATTCTTTCAAGTGTACTTCCCACTTTCTTTTCTAAGCGGTTCAGTGTGGCTCTATTTATTTTGGGGTCTTTGATCAATTTGGACTTAAGTTTTGTGCATGGTAATAGATATGATCTATCTGCAGTCTTCTACATGTCAGCATCCAGTTATGCCAGCACCATTTATTGAAGATGCTTTCTTTTTCCATTGTATAGTTTAGATTCTTTGTCAAAATTCAGTTATGTGGGTTAATATCAGGGTTTTCAATTTGATTCAATTGGTCTACCTGTCTATTTTTGTTCTATTACCAAGCCTTTTTCAGGACTATAGGTCTATAATAGAACTTGAAGTATGGAATGGTGATGCCTCTGGAAGTTCCTTTATTGTACAGGGTTGATTAGTTATCCTGGGTTTTTTGTTTTTCCATATAAACTTGAGTATTGATCTTTGAAGTTCTGTGAAGAATTTTACTGTTATTTTGATGGGGATTTCATTGACTCTGTAGATTGTTTTAGGTAAGATTGCCATTTTTACTATGTTGATCCTACCTACCCAAAATCATGGGAGACCTTTCCATTTTCTGGTATCTTCTTTAATTTCTTTCTTTAAAGTATCAAAGTTCTTGCTATACAGGTCTTTCACTTGTTTGGTTAGTGTTATCCCAAGATATTTTTTATTGGTTATGGCTATTGTAAACAGTGATGTTTCTCTGATTTTTTTCTCAGCCCATTTATCATCTGCATATAATAGGGCTACTATTTTTTTTTAAAAATTAAGCTTGTATTCTGACACTTTGCTGAAGGTGTTTATCAGCTGTAGGAGCTCCCTAGTAGAGTTTTTCAGGTCACTTATGTAAACTATTATATCATCTGCAAATAGGGAAACTGACTTCTTCCTTTCCAATTTGTATCCCCTTGATCTCCTTTAGTTGTCTTACTGTCCTAGTTAGAACTTCAAGTACAATATTGAAGTTTAAAAAAGATTTGTTTATCATGTATACAGTGTTCTTCCTGTACACCAAAAGAGGGCAGAAGATCTCACTAAAGATTTCTGTGAGCCACCATATGGTTGCTGAGAATTTAAATCAGGACCTCTGGAAGAGCAAGCAGCCAGTGCTCTTAACCTCTGAACCATCTCTCCAGTCCCACACTGTCATTTTTAAAGGAAAAAAAATCTCATGTAATATTGTATGTAACAGGGTGTTATTTCAAGTTAACATCCTCACTCTTGAGTGAGTGACTCTTCCATAGAAGAAGGTGCCATTTGACTTTTGGAAACAGTCATTTATCAAGTAGAACATACAGCATTTCACCCTCAGAAATACATCCTTGCCTTGTTTAACATTTGCCAGAGTGACATTGCTTCACTGGCAATGAAATCTTACACATAATAAAATGTGCTCTTCAGGGTCATGTTAGGCAGATCAGCATAGTATGTCTCTTCCAAGGTTCTTTAATTAATTTGTATTAATTTTGCTGGTGACAGAAACCCAGTACTTAGTCTTAACTACAGAGAAAGTGTTATCTATTTCACATGGACATGTTTCATTGGTAGCTTTGAAGTCTTGCTTCCTATTACATCCAGATGCTCAGTTGTCACAGTTTACCAAGCAGACACTGGGAACAATGTTCATTCTTCTGCATTATGGGTTTGAATCCTGGTCATTGCCTTCTGGCTGCTTTTTAAATGAGGTTTACTTCCGGTCTGCAAAATCCCAGACAGACCATTAGCTCTATAGGAAGGTATAGTCCTCCACGGTAGTCCATCTACTTGGATGTATTGATAGGTCATTTTAAAGTTTTTTAAATGTTAATAAATAAAATAAAAAATAAAACTCTAAATAGAGTGCTTACAAGATATTGTACAGAATTGTGCAATGCATAATTGAAGACTTTTTCTTATCAATTTTTAAAACTGTATATCTTGAAAATTGTTGGTCTAAGATTTAATTATGTATATATGTTTCATATCCTTATACATGTGGTCAAAATTATTCACATTATGTAATGTTTGGAAATATAAAGCTGTATTAATTCTTTTAATGCTTACTAAGGATCTTCTGGAGAAATGTTAATTTATATTATTTCATAAATTACATCAAATCTCCGCTTGAACTTTTGCTCCTCCTGTGATCTTTGGAAAATTATCTTACCCTTTTGTTGTACAAATCCTGATTTACTACAAGTAAATATAATCACACAGGGAATGGACAAGTTATATTGAATTATTTATGGCTATTCAGCATAACATAAGCTTTCATATTATTAGATGTGGTATTACTAAATTGAACATAATCCTAATAAAACACCTAATAATTAATTTTTACTCTAGCAGAAACTTAAATATCCTTTCTGTGAAGTTGCTTTTACCTACTCTCAAAATAGTGTTCCCAAATGTTAATGACCATGTCATTGTTAAGTTGTTTGAATACATACTTATCATATAAATGGAAACACATTTTCTTTGTCTTTATGCTTCTACAGCATGAGCAGTGTCCCAGACATCTCTGTGTGCTTAGTCTCAGATCTGAGCCTCCTGTGTAATATCATTTAATGGAATAAACTTCAAGCTCACAAACAGAAAGGTCTTGTTATCCTTTCATAAACAGAGTTCAATTAATTGAGATACATGTAGTTTAGCTCAAGCTCTAATTATAACATGACTCCAACAAACTAAGGCTGGTGAAAAATGTGCATCACCTGAAGAATGTTCTGCAGATGCCCACATTCACGCAGTAGAAGTGTAGTGTAAATGTTATTCAAGTATTAAAGCCCACAACAGCTGTGACTAGCTAGCCTAAGACAGAAATAATGTTGTGCCTGCCCATATTCCCTTAAGACACGTGATTCTTAACCTTCCTAAAGCTGTCACTCTTTAATACAGTTCCTCATGTTGTAGTGATCCCCATCCGTAAAATTATTTTCAGTACTAATTCATAGCTAGTTTTGCTACTATTATAAATCATAATGGAAATAACTATATTTTTCAATGGGATTAAGCGACCCAATAAAAGGTTCTTGGACCCCAAATAGGTCAGAAGCAACACATTGAGAACAACTGCCTTAAGAGGAACTGGAGAGCTTTAGAACCCCACCAGTCTTTATAATCAAATTCTCCTCTTTCTTCCACTGAGATGCATGTAATTCTGAGCTACATGTATGTTACTTCTGGTTGTGTTGGAGTACAGAGACTTTTGAAGGCAGTACTCCATCTGTGTGGTCATGGAAGTATCACTATCCATACCAGGGTTAAGCTTTTAAGTGATGTGGCTATTTGCAGGTCACCCACAGCTCCTGTAAGCCCAATAAACTTGTTGCTTCACCAAATTAGACTTGGGTAGGATAGGATAGTTACTTTGATCTGTCATTGGTTCCTTCTCTGGAATATGTGCATATTTGTTTCTGTCTTCTGAGGTAGGGATTATATAGCACCAATTTATAAAGTGAAGGATTGGCCCATATTTCCTGCAAAATCCAAGGTGACACTGCACTTATTTAGGGAATCCTGTTTTGTGTAAGAAATAACTGAAACACAAATACTTAAATTATATTAATTCAGTAGAATAGTTGGTAGATAAAACAAAAACAGAATCTGAGCCAGGTTCTATTAATAGTGTTATTCTGAAGGCTTTAAAATGTTCTGTACTTAATTGATACATAAATATTGAACTTCAGTTTATTAAAAAAAAAACCACAGGTTTATGGAAGTATAATCATGGATGGAACACTAACCTGTCAAAAGGCTAAAACAATTTTGAAAAGAAGGCCTGGGAGAAGGTATGGTGGGTTATTGAAGATAGTTGAACCCCATGTGTCTAAACAAAAGAACTTTCCTTATTCTCTGAGTTCTACTCAAAATAAAGAGCATCCTAAAATGAATGATATTGTACACCCTATTTACAGCATTTCTATCCTCCCCTATGTTCTGCTTCTTCTCTTATTGCCCCTATCATATTATCTAAAAATTACAAATTCTATTGCTATTATTATCACTGTAACATATATTTATATACATCTGTACAAAATGTAATAAGTCTCATTAGTGTTACTCATATGTAGATTTGCTTAGAGATGAGCATATTAGGTTTGGAATATCAGAAGGTTGTACCACGGAGAAAAATGATTCTACTTGCTTCATCAGCCATCGACAGCCTATCACATATCATCTAGCTAGGGTGGGACTTGTTAAATTTCCCCCAGTCATGCTGACATGTCAACCAGTGTGATCTTGTATATGTGTTTTGCAGGTAGTCATAGTGTCCCAAGTTCATGGATGCCAGCATCCCTGTCATATCTAATTTTCCAACATTTTTTACACAGACTGAACAGATGAAGAAACATTTATTTGTTGTCAACAAGAAACGTATTTAAGCATTTTTCTGTTAGGGATTCATTTATTTTATTTCTCCTTCTATCGGAAATTCATTTTTACACAATATATTCTGATTAAACTTCCTTCTTTTTCTGCTCCTCCAAGATTCTCCCATCTACGCTCCTATATTGATACACTAATTTCTATCTTTGATTAGAAGACAACCGACTTCTAGGAGATAACAACACAATATGAAATATAATAAGATAAAACAAAGAACATCACATCAAATTCACACAAGGCAAATCAACGGAAGGAAAAGAGCACAAATAGAAGGTACAAGAATCAGAGACCAACCAACTCACATACTCAAGAGGCTTATAAAAATACTAACCTGAGAGGTATAATATATATGCATAGGACCAAATGCCTACCTGTGTAAGTCCCGTGTTTGCTGTTTCAGTCTCTGTGACTTCCTATGAGCTTTGCACAGTTGATTTAGAGAGCTTTGTTGTCCTGTTGTCCTCCATCCCCTCAGACTCTTAGAGTTTTGTGCCTAATCATCCTAGAGATTATCTGAGATCTGACAGGAGGGATTTGATGAAGTTCTTATTTAGAGGAGTATGTTCCAAGGTCTCACACTCAATCTCTGTAATGACTGCTTGTGGGTCTCTGTATTTGCTCCCACCTGCTTCAGGGGAATATTATCTTATGGTAATTGGATATAGTACTGATCAATGAATATAGCAGATTATATTTAGAAGTCCACTAATAATTACTTTTTTGGCCAACAGTATTTGGTTTACCTTAATTCTCTGTGATATCAAGTTTCTGATTTTTGGTCACCAAAGCAGTGCCAGATATGGCTTCTATCTCATGTGGTGGGCTTTTAGTCAAATCAAATATTGATTGGTTATTTCCACATGCTTTGTGCCACGATTGCCTGCCTAGCATATTATGCCAGCAAGATTCAACTGTAGATCAAAGGTTTTGAGGCTTGCTAAGGGTTTCTCTTTCTGTAGCCTAGATAGTACCTTCTGATACCAAAGACACTAGAATGTGGGGTTGAATGTTCTTTGTAGGTGCTACCATGACCTGCATGTTCAGAGTTGTGAGAGTGTTGTCTTCATCAATGGGGACTTCCTATCAGTTTGTGGAGAGCAACCTATTGTCTTGACAATAGCCCTGGTCATGTTGGGATTTCCTCTTGACCTCTTTGGCCAGCAATTCATTTGGATATAACCCAGTCCCAGTACTAGAAACTTTGTTTCATGACAAGACATGGCCATTCATCTCCATCCTTATGTGGAGAAATAATTGGGATCACCCTTATATATTCTAGGAAGTTTCCATTATACTAGGCTTACATATCACCCCTCAAATGCCCCTCAATTCTATCTTTCCTCCCATTCCTTTCCTCGATGTTTTCTTCCGTCCTACTCCTAATCTGATCATCACCGTGACTTTTATGGTGATTTTACAAGTGTCAGCTTTCACCAGTTATGAACGAATGTGCCCTTACTCCACATCTTCTCTAACATTAGTTGTCATTGTTATTGACCAGAGCCATTCTGACAGATGTAAGATGGAATCTCAAAGTAAATATGATTTTCATTTTCATGATGGCTAAAGATGTTGAAGATTTAAGGTTTTTTCAGCCAAATGAGTTAGCTGTATTGAAATTACTCTGTTTAGAACTATGTCACATTTTTAAGATGGATTATTTGTTTTTTTTAGATACCTATTTTCTTGAATTCTTTATATATTTTCTGTATTAGTTCTCAATTTCTTTCGTTTGTCTATAAGTTTATTGTTTCAATTATTATATGCCAAGAGGACATCCTTTTCTTGTCCAGGATATTTGTTCTGTATTCTTCTTTTAACCTTTATGGCATTACTTTCTTTAGGTTAGGGAAATTTTCTTCTGTTTTTCTTGAAAATGAAAATATTTTCTTGGATTTACCTAGACTTATTCTCCTTTGCCTACTCCTTTTATTCTTAGATTTTGTCTTTTCATAGTGTCCCAAATTTCTTCAATATTTTCTCAGGATTTTATTTTAGATTTACATAGTCTTTGACTGATGTATCTAATTTCTTCTATTGTGTCTCAAGACCCGAGACTCTCTCTTCTGTCTCTTGCTTTCTGTTTGTGAAACTTGCCTCTGTAGTTCCTGTTCAAATTGCTAAATTTTTAATCTCTAGGGTTTTCTTTATTGCTTCTATTTCCTCTTTCGGTTCTTGAATAAACTTATTCATTTTTCCACTGTGTTTTCCTGTGTTTGTTTAAGAGATTTATTTATTTGGCCTGTAGTAATCTCTATCAGATTCATAAAGTCTGTTTTAGGTCTTTTGCATGTACTTCAGATATGTTGGAATGTTCAGGGCCTGCTGTGTTAAGGTTCCTGGACTGTTATGGAGACATTGTGTTCTGGCTGTTATTTATCATCTTATTACACTGGAGTCTAAGTATCTGGGATAGGGAGGTTTATAATTGAGGTGCTGATATCTGTTTATCTCTCTGTTGGGTGGTTGTTTTGTGTTTTGTGTTTGCTTTCTCTCTGGATTTTAGGAGACTGTGGTGCCTGTATTCCCTTGTGGCAAATTTTCTGTGGTCCTGAAATGTGTGGTCACTGAGGATTCCAGGTAAAATATTTTCTAGGTATTGAGAGTTGACGTTAGGAATGGGGATAGACTAGGGGTCTTAACTAGTTCACAGGAGGGAATAAAGCAGAGTGTTCATAAAAGATCTGCTTATTTGTTATCTTTAGCATGAGGTGGGTTAGAGTGTGAAGAGTTGTTACCTCAGAAAATCTATTGTAGAGCTCAAAATGAGACTTTGGTATCAGATCTGGAGGACAAGAACAAGAGGAAAATATCTAAAATCAGCATACCTGCTTCCCTGGCAGGAATGGCCTGTTGTTTAGCAGGTAGTGCCAACTGGAGTTGGGATCTGGAATTGAGTGATGAGGGGCTGAATGGTGTTTGCCGGGTGATATCTAAGGAATCCATAGATGATGAGGACAGAAGGGAAATGAAGGCTGCAGCAGATGTTCTGTTGCAGAGCTAGAGATGAGACTAGAGGATTGGATTGGAGAAGGAGATAGAGGTGAAAGTCTTTAGTCAGCTCATCTGTTTCCTTGCCTACTCAGTTGCTGCGTTCCCAAGAAATGTATGCTGGCATTGGAGGCTGGGATAATGAAATGAGCTGGGGAAGGAAAGGTAGAGATATTCATATTCCATTGAGGATGGAATCAGAGAGGAAAAGAAAACTCGATCCCTTTGTTTTGCTACAGAGCTTGGGAATGGTCTTAGGAACTGGACATGGAGGAGTACAGGAGAGGTGAAGATCTACAATCAGCCTACCCTGTCAGGTATGTCCTTTGGTATGTCCCTGGGCTGGAGGCTGAGACAAAGTAACTAGTTGAGGATAAGGAATTTAAGAGTGGAAGATACATGGTATCCACAAAAAATGGGGATATGGGGCCAGGGATGGCTGCAAGAGGTGTTCAGTTGAAGAGCTTGGGGAAGACTGGGGTATTGAGTTTGGTGGAAGAGGAAGAGTTTAAGATCTTCACTCAGCCTACCTATTTTCCTTGCACGAGTGACCAGTGGATTAGCAAGTAGTACGTTTTAGAGTTGGAGACTGGAATAAAGCAATAAATTGAGGCAGGGAGGTAGGAGGGGAATATCTGTGAAATCAAAGAGAGATGGGGGGCTGCCACAGGTGGTCTGCTGTAGAGCTGGGGATGAAATGGGGCATTGGATCTGGTGAAACAGTGTGAGAAGTGAAGCTTACACTCTGCCTATCTGTTTCTCTGACAGGAACCTTTTTAAAAGACTTTAATCCCTAAATTATTTTATTAGCAAAATGATCATGTAGAGCCAAGAACTGTATAGATATGGATGGAGAGAGAGAGAGGATTTGATTGAAAGTTTTAAATGAATCCCAGCCATTTGTGTTCTGAACTGATTCTATGCTGGTTGCAGTTATGTTCCTAGGAAGTGGTTGTCTACTTGCCAAAATTAAATTTTCAAAAATTGAACCAGCTTTTCAAAACAAAAAGCTATACCTCAGGCCATAACCTAGGGTTCACGTGAAAATCCCATAAAATTATTTAGTGAAGATTGTAAAAACTTCTTTTGTGCTACAAGCAAAGTAATAGGATTAAAATGGAAGTGTTTGCTTCCATTGAGGCTCTATTTTCACAGGAAATTCTCTTTGAGATGGGAATACAAATCTCTGTATGAACAATCTGCTCCAGAAAAAACCAATTCATCTATATCATAACAAACCCTATTTTTGAGTCAATACTCCATGTAATAATACCATAATATAATAGAAGCTCATTTTGTATTCAAATGTTAATACATAAGGAAAAATAAAATGCATATTTGTTTTAATTAAGTAAAATGAAGTTTAATGAAGTTTAAAGAATTTGTTATGGTTAGAATTGTTAGAAAGCTGTCTTCTCATTTATTTTTAGTACAAGTGAAGAGCTGCTGAGGATAAATGTAAATGGGTGTCATGAGGCACTTCATATAGAATATAAAGAAACAAGAGGGCATTCCCTAAAATTTACTGAAAAGCATCTTTCTCTACACTTTGAGTCTTTGTATATTACACTGAATACTGCTAATTGAATGCAAATTGAATGTTCAATTTGCCTATAGGACTTTTTAAAGGCTAAAGTATGGGTTTTATATTATAGGAATCTTAATTTTAACATCATAAAAAGAAATATTTTACTATTTACATGTTTTTCTAAAAGTAACAAAATACAATCAAAATACAATTATCAAGATGATATTAAAATCCATACTTATCTAACAGAAATACAGCAGAAGTTACCGTGAAGCCTTCTGGGAGACACACAGGGTCTCCACAGTCTCATGTCCACAGAAGTTGAGTCCAGAAGCATGTTAATGGACATTATTCACTTTTGTATGCAGAATACTTAAGGAAATGAAATGGAAGTACACCTAAATGTCCCTGGCAATAGTCCTAGGTATTTTCTTTAAAATTTAATGAAAACAATTGTGCTTGAACATGAAGGAGCTGTAAGGGAGGATCAATGTTTCATAGTGATGCCACTGTGGAGTTCTAAAATAAAGTATTTTGTGGTATCACAGTATTTAAAGAGCCAATAGATTTATAATTTCATTAATGAAAACTGCTTCAAAATTCAGTTGTCTTGCACAAATCCTAATGGCAAATTCAGCACTCAAATGAAAATTTATACAAATATATTTGAAAGCTCAATGACATAGTGACAATTTATAATGTCTGTGTTCAATACATGATGCTTATGATAATTCTTTTCAAATTATTGAGAGAAAGACAGAGACAGTTTTAGAACAGGACAGATAAACTGTTTCAAGTAAAGAGAAAGACAAAAGAAAACATTAGTTCTCCCCATATACTCTTTGGCAACACCAACAAGAAGAGGTGTCTGCTTAACCTGTATATCAGAGAGGGAAAAGATTCAAACTGAGGAAGGATTTGAATGGAAACAATAATAATGTTCATTGTGTACTTTTGGTGTGTGTGTGTGTGTGTGTGTGTGTGTGTGTGTGTGTGTGTGTGTTAACAGTGACTGAGCTAAACGGCAAAGCTTAAAAACATAAACTGAGCCACCACAAGGCAAAAACATGAGAGGAAGGAATTCTCCCTATCTAGGGCATAAACAATAAGACTCAGATTTACCCCACTCTTCAAAAGGCTGTTGAATTCTAGTCATTAGAAAATATAGGCTAGTAAAAGTTAATCTGCAAAGGGGATTTGAAACTTGCTGAGTGGTTTTAAATGGAGAATTTCCAGGCAGTGAGGGAACAGCAGGGCAGGAAGCAGCTGTCCACACATGCACCTGGCATTGTGAATTGCTGAAGTGATGAAATTTGCTGACTTTTCAAGGAGCACTGAGCCAATCACAGCAAAGGAGTTGATCAGTGAGTAAGGAATGGTATGGGGGGTGGCAGAGAGGAAAGGAAATGTTGTAATTATATTATAATCTCAAAATATTTAAAAATTAGAAAGAGCTGTGAAATACCTGATTAAATAGGAACAAACTAATGAAATTGGAGACATTATTTTCCTTCAAAGACAAGCTTCCATGAATTAGAAGCTGTAGAAACCAGACCACAAACCACAGAGCAAATCCACACAACTCACTCATTATAGCTTGCTCTACAGAGAACACACTCGCTCTTTCCCCTATGTTCTCCCTTATCCTGATCAGCATTTGTGCTGAATGTTAGGTTAGATATTTGAGAAGTTACCCTTATCGGCTGTCTTTGAAGATTACATGATGCAAATGTGATGGCTGATCTTGGATAACTTGATCAGATTGAAAATGTCTAGGACTGAGCAAAGGGGCATTGGGAGGGAGGGAGGGAGGAGAAGGAGAAGGAGAGAAGAGGAGGGGAGGAGAACACGATCCCCCATGGAAGGCCTTACACTCCCTGGAAGTGAATGGGGGGTGGGACTGGAATGGGGGTGTGGAGGGGGGCATGGGAGGATGGAAGGGAGATGGAACTGGAATTGATATGTAAAATAAGATTGTTTCTAAATAATAAAAAATTGAAAAAATGTGAAAAAAAAGAAAATGTATGGGTTGATATAGCATAGCATAAGTTTGGTTATTTCTGGGCCAACTTTGTAAATATGACTGATGTGTGGCACAATAACCATAGGAGGGAGAAGCCATTCACCCACATTTGAAAGAGCTGAGAAACTAATTCAATGAAAAGAAAAAAGGCAAGAGGAAGGGAGCAAGCCCTTTTCTGCAAGCACCATCCTTACTGAGTGAGCGGGTCTGTACTGCAGTGATCTGTGAATGTCAGACGACAGAGTTTTCAGAAATTCAAGGCAAGGGCCAGGGTTAAGGGAGACTTTTGTCTTTAGCATAAGACTGGGAGTGCTGGGGATTGCAGATTACAGTACTGAGCAGTTTCTGTTTTTCTACCTTTTCAATACACAAACAGCCATTTTTCCCTATGCAGCTACTATTCTGTAAGCCAATACAATGGTTGCACTTTTATAAAATATATATGCACACATATATGCTCTTATACTCAAAACTATATATACTTATAATGTATATCATATAGTTGCATATATATTAAATGCATTATATATATATATATATATATCATATGTATGTGATGGTTCTATTCCTCTAGTAAAACTGGCTAACATAGTATACATGTATTTTGACATAATATAACAATATACAACTTTTAAGGCTTAGAATATATAAAATACACATAAAGCAAGCAATAGCTATTCAAATTAAATGAGATAAAATATTAACAATGAATCAAATTGAAGCCTTTACTCAGATGTTAGAGACAATGTGAACACATTTCAATAGCACTTTTTGAAAGACTGTTTGCATCAAGATTTATTTACTAAGAAGAAAATATTATAGTGCCAGGGATATAAGACCAATTAGAGTAACAACTTGATTAAATATCAGCCTCATTTAAACTGATTATAATAGGAAAGTTATTTAAGTTGTTTGTTTTCTGTTTCATTTTTCCCTGATCATTTAAATATTTGAATTCATAGAATTAAGTAATATTTCTAGCATGGAAATCTAAATCACAGAATAAAAATGTGTATGTAGGTATAGATCAGGTTAAAATAGTGCATGGACTAAATTAGAAATTATTTACATTTACAAATAATTAAAATGAATAAAAATGCTTGGAAAGATGATTATGACAATGATAGAAATAAAATATTGTTCAGTATACAGTGTTGTAATGAAAATACCAGTAAAGGACGGAGAAACGGCTCAACCTTAACACTTGCTGCCCATGCAAATGACTAAAGTTGGTTTTCAACACCCACATCTGGTGACTCACAGCCACCTCTGATTTCAGATCCAGGCTTCTCTAAGTGTGGGCACAATGCATGTGTCCCCCCAATAAATATAAATAAAATAAATCTTTATAAAAAAGAAAATTTCACCAAGAAAGTGCTTGCCATATTTAGAGATCA
This sequence comes from Cricetulus griseus, assembly GCF_003668045.3. Lineage (NCBI taxonomy): Eukaryota > Metazoa > Chordata > Mammalia > Rodentia > Cricetidae > Cricetulus > Cricetulus griseus. The sequence goes on along the minus strand of NC_048595.1, from coordinate 136,023,635 downwards.
TGTATTATTTTATAGTATTATAATTGGCTACTAGGGATCACAATTATCTGTCTCCTGCCCTATTGATGTTAAAATGTAATTTTTTAGAATATTAAAGATGATACTTTTTCCTTCCTTCTTTTCTTTCTTTCTTTCTATCTTTCTTTCTTTCTTTATCTTGAGACAGGCTTTCTCTGTGTAGCTCTGGCTGTTCTAGAACTCACATTGAAGCTCTGGAACTCAGAGATAAGCCTATCTCTGCTGGGATAAAAGGCATATGCACCACTACTGCATAGCTAAGATACTTTTCTATTGCAAAACTCATTTAGAAACCCTTTTTAGTTGTTGTCTTTGCTGAGACATATTTTTAAATTTATCCATCATTTGCTCTTAAAATATGCACACATGTACACTGACATAACTACATTCAAACATAAATGTACACACAGATATAGGGAGCAGATGAAGTCCTGAGTGAATATTTATTATCGGTATGAGTACTGGCTTATCAAGGACTATAATGACTCAGACTCATGGAAATGGCAAAACCTTCCTGAATCAGGTAGGAATGGTAAAACTTGTATCTGGTCTAAGTATTGGTATTCATGAATCATTGATCTTAACCTAAAACCAGTGTGTGTATGCAGACATCATCAACAACAGGACTGCAACACAAGACTGCTCTATTTTGGAGGACCTCCTGCTAAGATAAGCTAACCTACCTCTGTCTTTGGTTTTGCAGTATATGATAAATGTGCTGAGTTTCCAGGTTGCTGTTAGTGGATCCCTATCAGACCACATAGCCCAATCCATTCCAGATATTTTGTACATGTGTCTTACGTTTCTTCATTTCCTCATCACTCTAGTCAAGTAAACTCAATGCCTTGAAGATCACAGCACACAAACTTACACAATCATAGGAACACCACACACACACACACACACACACACACACACACACACACACACACACACGCAAAGAGGAATAATTTATAACAACAGCCAATCCAATTGAAAGATACTTCAATGACCAGATATTAAAAAGTAACCCAAAGTATTAGTGTTCATGAGTATTCACTTATATAAATAATTAAGTGCAGAAGTAAGTCAGGAGGGGAAGAAAATGTACTAAGCAGAAATTCACCCACAGAATAATTCAAACATGTATGCAAATTTATTCTGAAGGCAAGGGGTTCTGAAGGAGAGAATTGTTTATGCATTTTAGATGTGTTCTGTACATAGTATTTTTCAATATATATCATAGTTTTCAGGATCATCCACTGCATTTCTTCATAAATCATGTGTATTGAATTCATGTTCAGAGCTAGAAATATTTCTGTGTTGATTTTTTGAATAACCTCATACTGAACAGCCACACCACCTGCTTATTATTTCTTCTGCCTGCTTCTAGGTGGAAGTTGCAAGCAGAAGTCATTGGGGCCCTCTGTACACCCTTTCATGTCTGAGTTGCTATGCTCCTTAGATTCCTAGAACATCACTGAAGATACAAATCCTTGATAAGGTTTTATATTCATTTATTCCAAGGCAACATCCTTAATTGAAGATTTTTATTGATAACCCACATAATTTTTTCAATTCTTAAGCATCTGATACAGGCTATGAATTCCTTATATTTGTTCAGTGTAGGTCTCATGTCTCCATATATTCATTTCAAAATACTTGTGGGATGAAGAATTACAGAATTTTGCTTGTACATTGCTTTGTTTTGTTTGTCTTTGTTTTACTAGGAGAGAACATCTACCATAACTCATCTCCTGAGGACATGTGTGCTTAATTTGAATTAATTAATAGTTTTCGAATAAATGAAACTACATAACTGGAATTTTATGAGAAAATGTAGCCTCTGCACTTAGGAAGTTTATTAATATTAATATTCAATCTGTTGCTCTTTTGATGTTTCTAGAATGTAGACTCTCACTCACAGATGGGAAAATGCTATTTTTTCAAGTAAAAGCAAATAAAATATTGTCTAGTTATCAGCATCCTTTTAAATTTAAATTTAGAAAACATCATTACCAGCAAGCTACAAATGCAGCATACTTGTGCCTCATTTGTTGTAACCTGATTTTGGTGACTTTCCCCACAGATACATACAGCATAGTCCCTCCTTAAGCTCTTTGTGGAATTTTCTTAAAGCATTTTCTTTCACAAATTTCACAAACACTAATTAACTGTGCCTTGATTTGCTTTCTATCTTTTTTGTTATACTTATTTGGCTTGCAAGTGTATTTCTAGATTAAATTATTGACAGGCCAATTTCAGAATGGTGGATATTGACATTAAAATACATATGTCATTAAAAAATAGATGTTAGCATTAATAGCATTACAATGTTCTCCAATAAATCAATACAACCAACTAGACTCTTGGGGAAGTTTGCAAGGGGAGAGGAAGTGATAAATGAGGCTGGAAATTTAGGCTTTGCAGGACTCAGGATTTTATTGCAAGCTACTGAGAGATTTCCTCAACTTGTCAATGATAATTCAGAAAGTAATATTCAATAACTAATTTTTAAGGAAACATAAATTTCTAATTTTCAGAAAAAAAAGTGTTTAGGCAATTGTACTAAGTAGATGATGAAGCTGCTATCACAGATGGTGGTGAATTTATCTTACTGTTTAGTCAAGCAAACGAAATGGGTCGAATAGCCTCTCTTCCATTCTCCAGATAATTTAGACTCTGTACTGCTGGTTTGGATGTCACATTAATCAGAGGAAGGAGTCTCAGTTGAGGAAATTCTTTCATGAGATCCAGATGGAAGACGTGTTCTCATTTAGTGACCAATGTGGGAAGTCCCAGACCATTGCAGCTGGTGTCAGCCCCAGGTGGTACTGTTTTTGAAATAATGAAGGGGACATGGAAAGCACCTGAGGTTTGGCACTATGAGAGGCCAGGAAAAGCCTGCGGTGAAGGTGCAGCCTCAGTGGCAGTTGTAGGACCAGTACTGAAGTGGTTATGGAAAGATTTTGAGGATAGGCATCATGAAGAGTGCCTATAAGAGGCTATTGGTGAATGTGAAGCTGTAGCAGAAGACCCCAGCATTTGGGAGATGTCAGTACCATGGGAGAGTCACCAAAAATAGCATTGGAAGTGTAGTGGTGTTAGCCAGATCCCAGAAGACAAGTCATGTGAGGTCAGACTGGAAAAAGTGACTCAAGCCCTTTCTTTGCAGGCGTTCGGAAAATTGTGAGTGGATCCCACATAATTGGACAGTAAGTTATTTATATTGTTGGAGTTTGATTTCACTTGGCTCTGATTATGATGGTGTCCTGGTCCTTTCATCTTGAAAATGATAGTTAATTTTGTTTTTTAAAGTAACCCACAGATGTAAGACTTGAACTTTTAAAAGAGATTGGAAATTTTTCCATTTTTTTATTTGAATTAGAAACAAGATTGTTTTATATGTCAATCCCAGTTCCCTCTCCCTCCCCTCCTCCCCTACCAACCCCCAACTAAAACCCTACCTATCATATAAGCTTGATGTCATCTTTGTAGATCTCCAGACATTTCCATAGTGCTTGATTTCTCTTTAAACCTAAAATGCCTCCCTCTGTTATGGTATCTCTTATCTTGTTTTCTTCTATTTTTTCCACAGAATCAACCTTTCTGCTCCCTCATGTCCTCCTCACCCCTCCTCTTCTCTCTTTCTCATTCTCCTTGATCCCCCCCTCTCCCCCATGTTCCCAATTTGCTCAGGAAATCTTGTCCCTTTCCCCTTCTCCAGGGAACAATGTGTGTTTGATTTGTAAAGATTGTGGGAGTTTGAAAAATACATGTGATTTTTAATGTGAGATCTTGGGGATGAATAAGAAAGGAAAGGATGTGGCTTAATAAGGATGTGTTTGTATGACAAGCTGATAAGGGGTTACTTGTACTGTCTGGTATTATGTGTTAAATTATCATAAGCTAGAGTAATCAGAGGTAGGAGTCTCACTTGAGGTAATGCCTCCATGACATCCAGCTATTAGGCATTTTCTCATTTAGTGATCACTGTGGGAAAGCCCAGCCCATGGTGAGTGGTGCCATCCCTGTGATGCTGGTCCTGGGTTCTATGAGAAGGTGGACTGAACAAGCCATGGGAAACAAGCCAATAAGCAGCTCCTCTCCATAACCTCTACATTAGCTTCTAATTCTAGGATCCTGCCCTGTTAGAGCTCCTATCCTGATTTCCTTCAAAAACGAACAGCAATGTGTAAGTATAAGTCAAATAAACTCTGTCCTCCCTAACTTGGTTTTTGATCATGGTGTTTTTTTTTTCACAGTAATAGTAACCCTAACTAAGACAGACTGCTCCACTCAAATGCATTTTCCCACCTTAAATGATGTCATATGCTAATCAATAAAAAATAATTCCATGAAAATCATGTCATAAACCTAAGTCAGAAATTTTCTAGAAACATAAATGACAAGCAAAATATACTGTAGCTAAAAGAGTACAAGGGCCATCAACAAGTATTGAAGCACATTTCTTCTATATACTTGCATATATGTTGTCTAGCTTTAAATATGTGGGCTACCAAAGATAACATGAGATACACTATTCCTGACCACATCAATCTATAAACTTTAGTAAAAATTATGGTTCATATGAAGTATGTTTTCAACTGTTTCAGGGTTATACTTTTGCTTTATTTTCATTAAATATAATTAAAAACAAATATTTATTTGTTCAATGAATCATTCATTTATATAACTAAATTTAGATATCATTGTTTTCATTGTTATATTCAACACAGACCTAATGTTGTTCCTTTTAAAATATACAACTGACACCATTTTTTAATGGAATCCTAATTTCATTATCATGTTTCTCATACTTTTAGGTATTCAGTTACACTTATGAAAATATTACAAGGAGGAGAAGTTGTGTCAGCTGCATAAATGGATTATGGTACTGTTTACTTTCCTTTGCACCATAAAATCATCAAGTATCAAATCAAAGCCTCAGTGCTATGAAAAAAGTACTTCTTCTCATTATGTATTGAGAATATACATTTCTATCTTACATGAGATTTAACTTTATTTTAAACACTTTATTTTAAACACTTTATTTTAAAACTTTATTTTAAAAAACACCAGGTTTTTTATAGCATGCTATTTTTGAAAAAATATACCCATAAAATCTGTTTTAGAGAGCTAATTATAAAATAAAGCTAATTTAAGAAGAAGAATTTACTTATGAGTATTGTGGCCTTAAGATTAATTATTGAAAAAATGTTAATTTGAAAGGAGTAATTTGTTAATCATATTATTAAAGTTGCATGTTCTGATCACAAGTTATGAAGGGCAGAAATTACCAGCAGGTATTCAAAGAAAACCTGCAAAAAATTGTGAGGGGAATTCAAATAAAAAACTCAGGGACACATCTCTTCTTTCTAGTAAGAACAGCAAGTATCAAAAGGAGCAAAGACCGCAAGTTTTGACAGACATTTAAAGCAAAATTTATGTGTAGGAGAAAGAAAAGTCAATAATCAATTAATAATCCTTATGGAAAATAGTGTGGAGATCTCTCAAAGACAAACAACTTCTCTATTGCCTCACAATCCTACTGAATATATGCAATGAATATTAAATCAGGTTTTCCATAAAATGCTTGTCTGTAAGATTCATCACAACATTCTTTCTGATAGCCAGGGTATGAAATCAACTTAATTTCAACAGACAAAGAGATAAAAATGATATGTGTGTGAATGATGTAATATTTTTCAACTTTAAAAATGAAGACTGCCAATGAGACATGGAATGGTTTGAACTCAGCATAAAATGACAAATATTGTACACTTTTTTTTTACAGGTGAAGTATATAAAGATCAAAATAGGAACTGAGAGGAATATATTTATTTGAATAAGTGCAAAACAATTTATATGTTTTATCCATTTCCAAGTATATACATATCTCAAAACTTTGTGTTGGATACCACTAATATGCTCATATTCAGGATAGAATAATAAAAAGTATCTGAATATGTAATCATATGTGAATAGACTTGAGTTTCTAAATTTTGAAATACATGTTTCATTATAAATATAATGAAGCAAATATGGTAAATATATATCAACTTTTATTTTTATAATTCTGTGGGAGAACTCACATAAGGTTTGGTGTAGTAGTACATACATAAAGTTCATGAGAATTTTTGCAATAGAAATTAAATAATTGTAATCCACCATCTCAACCTTTAAAGTGTTTCCACTTAAAGCAAACAGGATACCTACTCACATTGCCTATCTTGAATTAATTAGTCATCATCATTTGTTGTTTTTAAGTCATCAAACTCAGCAGGGATGCAGCAAAATGAGAGTGATGATGACCTTCAGAAATCACAGAGTGAACTCAGCAATCACCACCATGCTAGGTAACATCACTTCCATGCTTCAGAAAGAGAACCTTGTAAACTTCACTTCAAGAAATTTACAAACCCTCTATTTTAGACTATTCATAATAAAATGTTGGCCAGGTTGGAATCACTCCATTTAAGATTATTTTTCCAGCTGAGAGGTTCATGCCTTTAATCCCAGCATATGTGATACAGAAGGAGGATCTCTGAGTTCAAGGCCATCCTGGTCTTCAGAGTGAATCTCAGGACAGCTACACAGAGAAAACTTGTCTTGAAAAATCAGAAAAATAAAAAAGAAAAAGAAAAGAAAAGAAAAAAGATTACTGTTTCAAAGAAATCAAAACAAACTAATGTTTCTATGCTTCTAGCATAGTATCTTCTTACATATATATATATATATATATATATATATATATATATATATATATATATCTGTTTTTTGAGACAGGATTTCTCTGTGTATCTTTGGAGCCTATCCTGGCACTCAAACTGGCCTCAAACTCACAGAGATCGGCCTGCCTCTGCCTCCCGAGTGCTGGGATTAAAGGAGTGTGCCACCAATGCCCAGAAGATTCACATCTTTAAATGTTCTTAGATTACTTAGGCATGAAATTGTGCTGGATTAAAGGCATGCACCACCAAAGCCTGGCCACTTGCAGACATTTTTATCAAAAGTTATTATAAATTTTATTCTTGTTTGTTTCATATGTTCTCAAGTTTAATAAAATAGAGTAGACAGGATTTATGATTGCAGAGATAATTTTGTATGTATACTCTCTTGGCAATCATTATCTTATATACAAATATTTGTATCTCAACCATGTATAAGTATTAAAACATGTAGGCTGCAATTTAGTACTTGACTTTGTAAACATCAATGAATTAAGCTTTACTATAAAAATGTATTTTGAATCATTAAAATATTTGGATAATGGGGAAGAAGAGGGAGGGAGGAGAAAGAGGAGGAAAGAAGGGTACAGGGAGGAAAACATGAGGGATCAGGAAAGACAAGATGGGGGAAGAAGAGAGAAGGAGAGCAAGGAAAAAGATAACTTAATAGAGAGAGCATATGGGTTTAAGGAGAAATCTAGCACTAGGGAAATATCCAGGGATCCACAAGGATGACCCCAACTAAGAATCTAATCAATAATGGAGAGGCTCCCTTAAATGCTGTAGGAATTCCAATGTGGAATTTTTCAGGTTACTTATACATACTATACTATCATCAAATAAGGATAGTTTTACTTCTTCCATTCCCTTAGTTTTCCTTTGATTTCCTTCATATGTCTTATTGCTCTAGATAAATCTTCCAGTACTATATTGAGTATGTAAAGAGAAATGTTGACAAGCTTAACTTGGTTCTGAATTCCCTTTATGTTGATGTGGCTATGGAATAGCTGTAAATTGTCTTTTTTAGGTGTATATTTGCTTGTATCCTTAAATTTTCCAGTTCTTTTACCATAAACATGTGTTGGATTTTGTTAAAGGTCTGTTCTTTATCTAAGGAGATGATCATGGTTCTTTTTTTACTTTGTTTTTTGTGTATTATGTGTTGATTCTGGTTTTTATATAATGAGCCACTTTGGCATCTCTGGAATGAAGCCTACTTGATCATGGTAGACATTTTTTTATGTGTTCCTGTATTCAGTTTGCACTTATTTTATGTAGAATTCTTGTATCTATTTTTATAAGGGAAATTGGCTGTAAATAACTTTCTTTCATTGGTCTTTTTGCATTTTGAGTATCAGAGTGACTGTGGGCTCCTAAAATAAATTCAACAATATTCTTTATATTTCTATTTTATGAAATAATTTGCATTTGGGCATTAACTGTTCTTTGAATATCTGACAGAATACTATGTGAAAACTATCTGACCATGGACTTTATTTATTTTTGGGGTGGGGTGACTTTTAGAGACTGCTTTGATTTTCAGATTCCATAACAGTTGTGTTAAATTGCTTTTCTCATCTTGATTTAACTTTTATCACTGGTATATTTCAAGAATTTTTTTTGCCTTAGATTTTCCAATTTGGTGGAATACAGGTTTTAAAATATGTCCAAGTGATTCTCTGGATTTCCTTGGTATGTGTTGTTATGACAACTTTTTATTTCTAAATTTGGTAATTTTTTCTCTCCATAGTTTTATATAGTTTGAATAAAGATTTCTCGAGTTTATTGATTTCTGTAAAGAACCAACTCTTTCATTGATTTTTTCCATTACATTTTTTTTTATTTTACTGATTTTAGCCTTGAGTTTGATTACTTCATGCCTTCCTTTGGGTATGCATTCTACTTTTTTGATCTAGGGCTTTCAGGTGTGATGTTCAGTTATTAATATAATATCTTAATAATTGTATTTTTGTATGTAGACACTTAATAATGTGAAGTTGCTTCTTAGCACTGAATTATGTTCTTTACATTGGGTGTATTGTGTATTCATTTTCATTCATTTTTAGAAAGTCTTTAATGTCTGTCTTCATTTCTCCCTTGACACACTTTTCATTCCTTAATGAGTTGTTCAATTTTCATGAATTTGTAAACTCCCTGTTATTTCTGATATCCAGCTTTAATCCATGGTGATCTGATAGAATGCAGAGGGTTATTTCACTTTTCTTGTATATGTTGCAACTTGCTTTGTGTTCCAAGTATGTCATCAGTTTTAAAAAAGTTCCATGACTTGCACAGAAAACAGCACATTGTTTGTGCTATTGTGAATGTTCTGTGAATATCTCTTAGGTAAATTTAAACTATAACATCTGTTATATCCATCCGTTGCCTGTTTAGTTTTTGTTTAGAGGATTACTCTATTCACAAGTGTGGGGAGTTGATGTCTTCCACTATCAATGTATAGGGTCACTATGTGACTTAAGCAGTAGTTGTGGTTTTATTGTTTTTTTATAAAGTAAAGGGCTCCATATTTGGGGGGCATAGATGCTCAAAATTGAAATCCCAACTTGATGGATTATTCCCATGATGAATATGTAATGTCCTTTCTTATCTCTTCTAGTCAGTTTTGGTTTGGATTTTTTATTATTATTGAAATGTCTTTATCAGCATGCTTCTTATGTCCCTTTTCTTGCAATACCATTTTCCAACCATTTATTCACCCTAAAGTGATATCTATCTTTGATATTGTATGTTTCTTTGAGGTAGCAGAAGAATAGAACCTCTTTATCCATCCTTTCTTTTACTCTTTTTTTTGTGGTAATGCATGCCTTTAATCCCAACATTCAGGAGGTAAAGGCAGCTGGATCCTGTCTCTAAAAAACAAAACAATTAAATAATCGTCTGTTTCTGGGCTGTGAGTATGTTTTTACTACCACTGTATTTTCTGTATTTCTTGCAGAATAAATTCTTAGTAAAATATAAATTTTAAAAGATTAATTCATAGAGATTTAATATACATATAGTAAATTCACCCCTCTTCCTCTAAATTCCTACACTTCTGCAAATGCATATGTGACCTATAACTATGACCACAACCAAAATTCTTTTTTTATATTTTCTTCTGTTTTTTTATTTAATTTTTACAAAATTATAATTTCACATGTCAATCCCTTTTCCCTCTTCCACTCCCCCCAAATTCCCACCTATGCCCTACCTGCTACACCCTCTGCTCACAATACAGGGTAGGGCCCTCCAAGGGGGCTCCCCAAATTGCACAACATCATCCTGGCTTAGACCTAGCCACTCCCCCATGTGTCCAGGCCTAGAGAGCATCACTTGATTTGGGATGGAAACTCAAATTCCCTTCTTACACCAGGGGAAAAAACTACTGATCCACTAACAGAGGACCCATAGGGTGCTGAGGCCTCCTCGTTGACATCCACATTCAGGGGTGAGGATCAGCCCAGTGATGGCCTCCCAGACAGCATTCTGGAGTCCATGTGCTCCCGTTTGTTCAGGTCAGCTGTTTCTGGGGAATTCGCCAGTCTGGTCCTGACCCCCTTACTCTTCATTTCTCCCTCTCTGCAACTAGGTAACAGAGTTCAGTTCAGTGAATAGCTGTGGGTGTCTGCCTCTGCTTCCATCACCCGCTGGATGAGTGCTCTAGGATGGCAAATAAAGTAGTCTTCAGTCTCATTATAGGGAAAGGGCATTTAGGGTAGCCTCTCCTCCATTGCCTAGATTGTCAGTTGGTGTCATACTTGTAGATCTCTGGAAATCTTCCTAGTGCCAGATCTCACCTCAGACCTATAATGGCTCCCTCTGTAATGATATCTCTCATCCTGCTCTCCTCTATTCTTCCCCCAACTCAACCTTTCTGCTCCTCCATATCTTCCTCTCCCTTCCTCTTCTCCTCCTCACATTCTCCTAGCTTCCTCCCATCTACCCGCATGCTACCAATTAGCTTACAAGATCCTATCCTTTCCCATTCTCTGGGGATCATGCTTTTTTCTCTTAGAGAATTGTTGTTTCCCAGTTACTTTGGTGAAGAGGATTCTAGGCCAGTAATCCTTTGTTCTATATCTAAAATTCATATATGAGTTAGGACATACAATGTTTATCTTTTTGTGACTAGGCTACCTCACTCGGGATGGTTTCTTCTAGTTGTATGCATTTGCCTGCGAATTTTAAGATTTTATTGCTTTTTTTTCTGCTGAGTAGTAATCTATTGTGTAAATGAACCACATATTCTCTATCCATTCTTCAGTTGAGGGGCATCTAGGTTTCTTCCAGGTTCTAGCTATTACAAACAACGCTGCTATGAACATGGATCGAACATATGTCCTTATTGTATGAATGTGCATTATTTGGGTATATACCCAAGAGAGGAATTGCTGGATCTTGAGACAGACTGATTCCCATCTTCCTGAGCAAATGCAATACTGATTTCCAGAGTGGTCTTACAAATTTGCACTCCCCAATGAAGGAGTTTTCTTTTTCTCCACATCCTCTCCAGCATAGATTGTCATTGGTGTATTTGATTTTAGCCATTCTGACCAGTGTAAGATGGTATCTCAGAATTGTTTTAAGTTGCATTTCTCTGATGGCCAAGGATTTTGAGAACTTTCTTAAATGTCTTTCAGCCATTTTGAATTCCTCTATTGAGAATTCTCTACTTATTTCTGCCCCACAGTTTTTAATTTCATTGATTGGTGTTTTGGTGGTAGCTTCTTGAGTTCATTGTATATTTTGGAAATGAGTCCTCTGTCAGATGTTGGGTGGGTGAAGATCTTTTTTCCGTTTTGTGGGAAGTCGTTTTGTCTTACTGAATGTTTCATTTGACTTACAGAATCTTCTCAGTTTCAGGAGGTCGGATTTAATAATTGTAGATCTCAATGTGTGTAGACAGTTGGTCTATAAATTGCTTTTGGCAAGATTACTCTAGGATAGGTAGAATCAACATAGTAAAAATGGCAGTCTTGCCAAAACTAATCTACAGAGTCAATACAATCCCCATCAAAATCCCAACACAGTTCTTCACAGACCTTGAAAGAACAATACTCAATTTTATATGGAAAAACAAAAGACCCAGGATAGCCAAAACAACTCTGTACAATAAATGATCTTCTGGTGGCATCACCATCCCTGACTTCACAATCTATTATAGAGTCATAGTTCTGAAAACAGCTTGATATCGGCACAAAAATAGACAGATAGACCAATGGAATCAAATTGAAAACCCTGATACTAATCCACACACCTATGAACACGTTATTTTTGACAAAGATGCTAAATCTATACAATGGATGAAAGATAGCATCTTCAACAAATGGTGCTGGCACAACTGGATTTGGACATGCCGAAGATCGCAGATAAATCCATATCTGTCACCATGCACAAAACTTAAGTGCAAATAGATGAAAGACCTCACCATAAATCCAGCCACACTGAATATTCTAGAAGAGAAAGTGGGAGATACCCTTGAACGAATAGGCACAAGAGACTGCTTCCTGAACATTACACCAGTAGCACAGACACTGAGAGCTTCAATTAATAAATGGTACCTCCTGAAACTGAGAAGCTTCTGTAAGGCAAAGGACACAGTCATTAAGACAAAACAACAACCCACAGAATGGGAAAAGATCTTCACCAACCCCACATCGGACAGAGGGCTGATTTCCAAAATATACAATGAACACAAGAAGCTAGCCACCAAAACACCAAACGATGAAATTAAAAAGTGGGGTGCAGAACTAAATAGAGGATTCTCAAAAGAGGAATCTGAAATGGCTGAAAGACACTTAAGAAAGTGCTAAAAATCCTTGGCCATCAGAGAAATGCAACTCAAATCAACTCAGAGATACCATCTCACACTTGTCAGAATGGCTAAATTCAAAAATACCAATGACAATCTATGCTGGAGAGGATGTGGAGAAAAAGGAACAGTCCTCTATTGTTGGTGGGAGTGCCAACTACTAAGATCACTCTGGAAATCAGTATGGCAGTTGCTCAGGAAAATGCGAATCAGACTACCTTAAAATCCAGCAATTCCTCTCTTGGGTATATACCCAAATCATGCATGTTCATACAATAAGGACATATGTTCAACCATATTCATAGCAGCATTGTTTGTAATAGCCAGAATCTGGAAGAAACCTAGAAGTACCTCAACTGAAGAATGGATAGAGAAAATGTGGCACATTTATATAATCGAGTACTACTCAGCAGAAAAAAGAAATGGAATCTTGAAATTCACAGGCAAATGGATGGAACTAGAAGAAACCATCCTGAGTGAGGTAACCTAGTCACAAAAAGACAAACATGGTATGTATTCACTCATATATGTATTTTAGACATAAAGCAAAGGATTACCAGCCTACAATCCTCTTCACCAAAGAAATTAGGAAACATGAAGTACTCTAGGTCATAAATGCATGGACCCCAGGAATGGGAAGTGGCAGGAACTCCTGAGCTAATTTGGAGAATGAGGGGAGGGGAGGGGAGTTGCCAGAATGAGAGCAGGAGAAGAGGAGAGGAGAGCAAGAAATGGAGGAGCAGAAATATTGAGTTGGGGGAAGAATAGAAGAGAGCATGATGAGAGATACCATATTAGAAGGAGCCATTATAGGTCAAAGGAGAGATCTGGCTGTAGGGAGACTTCCAGTTATCTACAAGGATGACAGGAACTGACAATCCAGGCAATGGTGGAGAGGATAACCTAAACATCCTTCCCCTAAAAGGAGATTGATGACTACTTTTTATGCTATCCTAGAGCCCTCATCCAGTGGCTGATGGAAGCAGAGGCAGACATCCACAGATACACACTGAATTGAAATCTGGAACTTAGTTGCAGAGAGGGAGGAATGAAGATCAAAGGGGTCAGTACCAGGTTGGAGAAACCCACAGAATCAGATGGCCTGAACAAGGGGGAACACATGGACCACAGATGCTGTCTGTAAGGCCATTACAGGACTGATCCAGACCCGTGAACATGGATGTCAATGAGGAGGCCTCTGCACTCAAGGAGGCCACTGGTTGTGGATTTGAATTTTTCCCTGGTGTAAGAAGATACTTTCAGAGCCCATCTCATGTGAAGTGATACACTCTTGCCCTGGACACATGGAGAAGGGCCTAGTCCCAACCCAGGATGATTTAATGGACTTTGGAGATCCCCTGTTGAGGGCCCTATCCTGCCTGGGGAGTGGAGGGTGGATGGGGTGAGGGGTTGGTTGGGGTGGGATAGGAGGGGTAATGGTGAGGAGATGGATAGTGAGAAGGGATTGACCTGTGAAACAAGCTTGTTCCTAATTTGAACTAATAAAAAATTTAAAAAATAATAAGCAAATTTGCCATTTTTACTATGTGGATTCTACCTATCCAAGAGTATGGGAGATCTTTCCATTTCCTGATATCTTCTTTAATTTCTTTCTTTAAAGATTCAAAGTTCTTATTGTACAGGTCTTTCAGTTTTTTGTTTGTGTTACACCAAGATATTTTATGTTGTTTGTGGATATTGTGAATGGTGATGTTTATCTGATTTCTTTCCCATTGCATTTATCATCTGTATAGAGTAGGGCTACTGATTTTTTTTTGAGTTAATTTTGTATCCTGATACTTTCCTGAAGGTGTTTGTCAGCTGTAGGTGTTCCCTGGTAGAGTTTTTCGGGTCACTTGTATAAATTATCATATCATCTGCAAAGAGTGAAAGTTTGAATTCTTCCTTTCCAATTTGTATCCCTTTGATCTCCTTTTTTGTTTTATTGCTCTATCTAGGACTTCAAGCACAATATTGAAGAGATATGGAGAGAGTGGACAGCCTTGTTTTGTTCCAGATTTTAGAGGAATCACTTTTAGTTTCTCTCCAATTAGTTTGATGTTGGCTGTCGATTTCCTATATATTGCTTTTTTATATTTAGATATGTTCCTCTTATTCCTGTTTTCTCTAAGATCTTTATCATGATGGGATGGTGGATTTTGTCAAAGGCTTTTTCAGCATCCAGTGAGATGATATTATGACTTGTGTTTTTCAGTTTGTTTATATGGTGGTTTATCTTGATATAGTTTCCTATGTTGAACCATCCCTGCATCCCTGGAATGAAGCCTACTGGATCATGGTGGATGATTTTTCTGATGTGTTCTTGGATTCGGTTTGCCAATAATTTGTTGAGTATTTTGTATTGAAGTTCATGAGGGATATTGGTCTGTAGTTCTCTTTTTTAATTTTATCTTTGTGTGGCTTGGGTATCAAATTAATTGTAGCCTCCTAAAAAGAGTTTTGCAAGTCCCTCCTGCCTCTATTGTGTGGAACAATTTGAGGAGTACTGGTTTCAGCTCTTGTTTGAATTTCTGGTAGAATTCTGCAGTGAAGCCATCTGGCCCTCGGCTTTTTTTGTTGTTGTTGTAAGGCTTTCAATGACTGCTGACATTTCATTAGGGGTTATAGATCAACTGCTTATCTGTTGTGGGTTTAATTTTGTTAAGTGATATCTATCCAGAAAATTGTCCATTTCTTTAGATTCTTGAATTTTGTGGAGTACAGGTTTTCAAAGTAAGACATGCTGATTCGCTGGATTTCCTTAGTGTCTGTTGTTATATCGCCCCTTTCATTTCTGATTTTCTTAATTAACATGCTCTCTCTCTTTGCCTTTTGGTTAGTTTAGATAGAGGTTTTTCTATCTTTGTGATCTTCTCAAAGTACCAAATCTTTGTTTCATTGATTCATTGTTTTCCTAGTTTCTACTTTGTAATTTCAGCCCTCAGTTTCATTATTTCCTGGCATCTACTACTGTGTGATGAATTTGTTCCTTTTTGTTCTAAAGCTTCCAGTTGTTCTTTGAATTCTCTATTGTGACTATTCTCCAGTTTCTTCATGTGGGCACTTAGTGCTATGAACTTTCCTCTTAGCACTGTTTTCAGAGTGTTCCTAAATTTGGGGGATTTTGTGCTTACATTCTCATTATATTCTATGAAGTCTTTAATTTCTTTTTTATTTATTAATTGACCCCAGAATAGTGCAATTTGGTGTTATTCAATTTCCATGAGTTTGTAGGTTTTCTGAAATTTGTATTGCCATTGAATTCTAATCTTCATGCATGGTGGTCTGATAAGATACAGGGGGTTATTTAAAATTTTGTATCTGTATAGGTTCCTATGTTGCCATGTATGTGGTCAATTTTAGAGATGGTTCCATGTGGTGCTGAGAAGAATGTATATTCTTTTGTGTTTGGATGAAATGTTCTATAGATGTCTGTTAATGCCAATTGGGTCATAACTTACATTAGATCATTTGATTCTTTGTTAAGTTTCTGCCAGGTGGTCCTGTCTAGTGGTAAAAGGGGAGGGTGGAAGTCTCCTGCTATAAGTTTGTGGGGTTTTATGTGTTGTTGAGTTTTAGTGGTGTTTCTTTTACAAATGTGGGTGCCTTCATATTTGGGCATAGATGTTTAGGATTGAGACTTCATCTTGATGGACTTTTCCTGTGATGAGTATGAAATGCCCTTCTTCTTCTTCTTCTTCTTCTTCTTCTTCTTCTTCTTCTTCTTCTTCTTCTTCTTCTTCTTCTTCTATTTTGATTGATTTTACTTTAAAGTCTAATTTTTTAGATATTAGGATTGCTACACCAGCTTGTTTCTTGGGTTCATTTGATTGGAAAATCTTTTCCCAACCCTTTACTCTGAGGTAACACCTGTCTCTGAATTTGAGGTGTGTTTCCTGTATAAGCAGAAGGATGGATTATGTCTTCCTATCCATTCTGTTAACCTGTATCTTTTTATAGGCAGATTAAGACCATTGACATTGAGGGATATTAATGTCCATTGATTGTTGGTTCTTGTTTGTCTTGGATGTCTTGGTGTCCTATATTCCCTGGTGTCCCATATTTTGTGTTAGAGGTATGTTGGACTTGAGATTTTCTTTGGTCAATGACTGTATATCCTCTAGCAAGTCTTCAACAACTGAGATTCTCTCTTCCATCTCTTGTTTTCTATTGGTTATACTGACATCCTTAGATCTTGATATTTTATCCAGCCTTTTTATTTCCAGCATCCCCTCATTCTGTATTTTCTTTATTTTTTTCTATTTCAGCTTTCATGTCTTGAACTGATTCCAGTGCTTTCTTCACTTGTTTGGTTGCTTTTTCTTTAGATTCTTTAAGAGAATTATTATTTCCTGAATTTTTGTTTGTTTCTTCTTCTATTTCTTTAAGAGATTTTTCTAGTTTCCTCTTTAAGGGTCTTGAACATCTTCACGATGTAGATTTTTAGGTCTGTCTCTTCTTCTTCCTCTGAGTTGTGCTTTTCAGATCTTGCTGGTGTGGAGTCCCTAGATTCTAGTGGTGTCATATTGGTCTTTCTGTTGAGTCTGTTATTATTCTGCCTCCTTCCCAACTCTTCTTCCAGTGGGTGCAGGTGGGGTCTCTTTATCTCCTCTTGTCATCTTGTGGTGTCTGTGGGCCAAGATTTCCATGTCTGCAGCTATGGATGGTCTTGCCTCTCCTGTGAGTCTCCTCACTCAACAGAGGTCAAGGTGAAGGGAAAAGGAAGAGTTGGGTATTTCCAGACTCATGGAGGTCCTTCTTGTCTGGGCTGGTCCACTCTATGCAGGTGGGTCTACTCTATGTCACAGTAGACCCAGAAAGATCCTGGGGTGATGGGGACTTTGGGCAGGAGTAGGGCTCAGGAGAGGTCAAGGCAGTGGAAGGGAAAAGAAGAGTGTGTATTTCTATAACTCTTATTCTGTGTCATTTTATTGGGGAATGGAGACTATTAATATTGACAGATAACATTTTATTTTTGTTTTGTATCTCTGATTGTTTGCTGTTGATTTTAGTGTTGTGGTAATGGTGGTATATGTTTGTGTATGTGTTTCTCTACATTTGGTTTTCTAGTCTGGTATAATTTATGGGTTTTGTTTTCATGATTGTATTATCTTTTTTTTCTAACTTTTTAAATCTGAATTGTTTTACATGACAATCCCATTTCCCTTCTCCCACCCGTCCTCCCCTACCCATCCCCCCAACTAAAACCTTATCTGTCACTTAACTTTTCTGCTCCCCCTGGATAGTGAGGGC
Source organism: Cricetulus griseus (assembly GCF_003668045.3). Taxonomy (NCBI): domain Eukaryota; kingdom Metazoa; phylum Chordata; class Mammalia; order Rodentia; family Cricetidae; genus Cricetulus; species Cricetulus griseus. Next base: position 136,005,842 of record NC_048595.1, on the reverse strand, counting down.
TTCCATAGGGTGTCATCAGAGTCTTTCATTTCCTTTGGGGTAGGGCCTAACCCTAACCTTGTGTGCCTTGGCTCAGGGAGTATTCCTCTATATGGACTGGGATCCCAAAGTCCACATCTATGTTAGAGATAAATACTGGGCTTCTACAGGAGGTCCCATAGATTTCTGAAGTTTCCTCACAGAAACCCATGTTCCTTGGGTCTGGATCAGTCACATGCTGGTATTCCAGCTATCAGACTGGGGAGCAAGAGTTCCTGGATGTTCAGGTCCACTGTTTCTGTGGGTTTCACCAGCCTTGTCTGGACCCCTATGCACTTCACTGGTCCTTCTCTGCATCTGGGTTCCAGTTCAGTTCTGTGATTACTTGTGGGTATCTGCTTCTACTTCCACCATCTGCTGAAGTAGAAGGCATATAAGTCACTCATCAATCTCATAATTAGGGGAGGGCATTTAAGGTAGCCTCTCCTCCATTGCTGAGATAGTTAGCTCGTGTCATCTTTGTAGATCTCCAGACATTTCCCTAGTGCCTGATTTCTCTGTAAACCAAAAATGTCTCCCTCTATTATGATATCTCCATTCTTGTTATCGTGTATTCTTCCCCTGACTCATATTTTCTTCTCCCTCATATCCTCGGCATCCCTCTTCTTCTCCCCTTCTCATTCTCCTACCTCCTTCCCACCTCTTCCCGTGCTCCCAAATTGCTCAGCAAATCTTGAACCTCTCCTCTTCTCCAGGGGACCTCCATGTTTATTAGCTTCTTTGGCAGTGTGGATTGTAGCCTGGTAATCCTTACTCTATTTCTAAAATCCGCATATAAGTGAGTACATACCATGTTTGTCTTTTTGTGATTGGGTTACCTCGCTCAGAATGGTTTCAATTAATCTTCTTAGTTTGGAGATTTCCTCTTGGCAACTTCTGTGGCATTGAATATATATATATATATATATATTATATATATATATATATATACTTAAATTTGATTTACCATAGGAAATCTTATTTCTCCATTTATGTTAATTGAAATTTTTCTGGATATAGTAGTCTGAAATAGCAACCGTTTGTCTAGACCTTTCTGTGTTTTAGAGTACCCATTGGAATTTGGGCATTATGCAAATAGCTCTGCCTTTATATCTTACTTGATTTTTTTCTTGTATATTTTCATATTCTTTCTATATTCTGTACATTTGGTGTTTCATGGTTGTATAAACCTCCTTAATTTGGATATTTCTGCTTGGTACCTCTGTAGAAACTTGTCATAGTTCTTTAGTGTTCTATGAGCCTCTTGTACCTTTATAGGCATTTCCATTTTTAGACTAGAGACATTTTCTTCAACGATTTCATTGAAAATATATCCTTTGTCTGTGACTGCATTTTTTCCTTTGTCTATTCTGGTTACTCTTAGATATTTTCCTTTCATAATGTTCCAGATTTTCTGGATGTTAATGTTAGGACTTTTTTTACATTATTTCTTTTGCCATGGTATCCATTTTTTTATCATGTCTTCAATACCTAAGATTCTCTTTTATTCTGTTGTTGAAGAGTGCCTCTGTGGTTTCTGCTTGAGTTCCTATATTTTTGTTTTCAATATTTCCATACAATTGTGTTTACTCTATTGATTTTATTTTAACTTTTATGTATTGAGTAGTTTTATTCATTTCCTTTCACAATTTTCTTGTGTTTCCTTAGATTTAGTTAAGGGGTTTATTACTTTCCTCTTTAAGGCTATCTATCATAGTCTTGAAAGTTATTTTAAGAATTATATTTGTCATACTTCAGATGTGTTGTAATATTCAGGGTCTGCTATCATAAGGTTGCTGAACTCTAGTGGAGTCTTATTTTCCTGGATATTACAATGTTTTTACACTAGTGTCTAAACATCTGGGATTGGGGAATATTATAATTCTGAATATTAATATCTGGTATTTTCTTTGTTTATTGGGTATTTTATTTCTTTGTTTCTGTTTTCACTCTGTTTTCTTTGCCTGTCATGGTTGTGTTTTGCCTGATAGGAAACTCTTCTGGGATCATGATAGGTGTAGCCACTGGGGGTGTCCCAGAGAGAATGTGTTTCTGGATATTGGGTGCTGACCCTTAGGCTGGGAGTGTGGGTGAAGGTTTCCTCTGGATAGATAAGAGTTTTCTACCATGATCTGCTTAGTTAGTTGCCTGTGAATGGGAGCATAAAATAAGGGGAGGCTACAGCAGAAGGTTCTGTGGAATTAGGGTTGAGACTGGGTGATTAGATTAGTTTGAAAGATTAGATGAAGAGGTTAATGTCTGCAGTTAACCTTCCTGATTCCCTGGTCCATGTGGTCTATGGCTTCCCAGGGACTGCCATCTAGAATTCAGAGCTGGGACAAGACAAGGGGTAGGGGAATGGGAATATCCTTGTGCTCCACTGAAGATGGGTACAGGAGTCAAGGGAGACTTACATCAGGTGTTCTACTACAGATATGGTCTTAGAACTGGGTATTGAATTTGGAAGAGCTCAGGGAGAATGGAATGTTTAAAGTTAGTCTACCAATTTCCCTGGTCAGATTCAATTCTGTACTAAACATTTAAATAGTTAATGAAATATTATAAAATTTGAACTTTAAAAATTAATTATGTTCAATGCATATTTGCTAGCAGATTTTCTCTTCTTTCATATGTAGAATTTCAGTACCATTTGCACAAACAAAGACACTGATTTTGGATGTATTTAGGATCAATCATTATTTCTAGGTCTTACTATTATTCTTTGTCCTAGTTTGATAATTGCAAGCGTTGGTCCAGGAAACAGCCCCTGTCCTATGTTCTGAACCTCATTCCATTTCAGACCACTCTTTAAAGAAACCACAATTATATATAATGAATCAATGGTGCTAAATAAATTACATGATTATATTGCTTAAGAAGGCAAAGTTACATTATAATCATAATTTTTATTCATTGTGTTATCTCATGCAAAATTTTGTTACTATGTTATTTGGATGGTGGGTGATGAGTTCAATAGATATTAAGAACTTTAACATTAATCCCATACTATAGAGATTTTTGTGGCTAACATTTTAGTGCAGTAAGAAATAAAGCATGAAACAACATCACATTTATACTAGTCAGTGATAAAATGAATAGCTTTGAAACAAAATTACTATACTTATTCTGGAGTTTAATAAAAATCATGGTGACTACATCTTTGATCATGTATAGGATATCTGTTTCCTTGACTTTCAACAAAATAGCTGGATTATGAATCTAAAACTTTTATAGATTTATTAAAAATACAAATCTAAATATGTATAGTGAACTCTTTGAAGACTGTCAAGTATGAAAACCTATGTTATTATTTATATAATGTTGCCATTCTGGAATTGAGAGAATATTATTCTATATTCAACAAGGAATGAATTATACTAAAACAGCATGCATATGAAAGTTAAGAAATGGTACATTTAGCAAACCCATGTAGAACTTTTTAAACAGCAACCAGCTCCTATGGACAATGTGTTTATCATTAAGGGTGTGCTATTGTTGAGAAATTATGGTCCATACACTGGAGTGACATATGGAGAAAATTTTACAGAGTGAATCATGATGTGGTATTTGTGACTTCCATGATAGGCCTGCCTTGGCCTGAACTAGAAGGTACAGATGCTGATGATACTACCCATAAACCTCTTCTTCAGATACTTGCAATATCATTCTGAGATGCAGGTGCTGCTGTATGAGCTAGAGACTATGCACATAGAGAGTTGTGTTTGCTTTTATGAGTACACAGGCCTCATATTAAGTGAAACTAAAGAGATTCATTCTAAAACAATCAGTAAAACACCTGAAGAGGGTCATGCTAAAAGGCAATAATATTACTCCATTCCAAATTATTTCCAACTAAATGGTGAAGGACAGGGCAAGTCAATAAGGCAGCCCACTATTTTAAAATGTGATTTCTGGTGAGAACAATCTGAAACATTTATTATTGTTTTAGTGGTCCTTATGCTATTATCAGGTGACAATGAATGCTCTTAGATTGATTTTGTAACAAAAAATAATGATCCAAATAAGTAAAACTTTGGGAGAAAATTGTGAGAGAGACTGCAATTCTTAATTTTGTATTGTCAGATATAAAGAGACTTTTAGGCAAAAAGAGATTCTTATATGAGAACAGAATATCAGAAAAATTTCTACTCATTAAGTAAGAAGAAAGCATAAAGCAAACAATATGAAAATGCAGCTGTTATGGTTAATATTATTTGTCAGTAGGATGTAGAAGTACCCAAGAGAAATGCCTTAGGGCATGCCTGAGGCAGTTAACCTAATCTTGACTATGTTAATAAACTGGTTGGTACCATTTCCTAAGGTTGTTGTCTTTTAGGCTGCATACAAAAGTAGGAAAGTATCAGAGTACAATCATTCATCCCTCTTCCCTTCCTGTTTATAGATAGAATGTGGGCAGTTACATCAAAATCAATGGTGTAAAACTTCCCCCAGCATGGAGGATTATATCCTATTTCTAGTACTAGTACCTCACAGAAGTTATAAACAGTTAATATAAATGATAGTCCACCAGAAAATTCTGACAATTTAGCCAGTTGGTGAAAAAGAAATGATGCTGCCAATGGAGAAATAGGATGTCATTGAAAAATCATAAAATCTCATATTTTCATATTGTTGTATTTCGAGACAGGGTTCCATTATGTTACTTTGGAATCTGTCATGGAACTTGCTCTGTAGACCAGGCTGGCCTCAAACTCACAGAGATCCACCTGTGCCTGCCTCCCATGTGCTGGGATTAAAGGTATGTGCCACCAATGCCCACTCGAAAATCATAAAATCACACATTTTCTTATAAACACCACAAGTTACTAATGGTAAAACAAAAAAGTCAATGCAGCCAGCTTTCTTTTATTTATTTATTGTTAATTAATTAACTATGTTAGGAGGGGGTTTCAAGACAAGGTTTCTCTGTGTAACCCTGGCTGTCCTAGGACTCTCTGTCTCTCTCTGCAGATCAGGCTGGCCATGCACTCAGAGATCACCTGAATCTGCCATGAGATAAAATGTGTGTGCCATCTTTAATGCTTAGCTCTGCTAGATTCCATTTAGAATAGAAATTTGATCTATGATGTCTTATGCAAAACATTTCAGCTTTCATTCAGGTGTGAGCTTCTAGATGTAGGTGCTTAGGAGATTTACCTCTTTTTATCACAAAATATTATGTTTATTTAATCAAGTAGATGTAAATGAAAAATATATTTTAATATTCCATATATTTTTGTGTTCCTTATTTTGTTTTATTTTAGAAGCACTCTTATTTACATATAAATCTCCCCATTCCCTTGCCCTCCCATCCTCCCATGCTGCCCACCGACCCTCCCAAACCCCCATTCAATCCCCAAGGATAGTGAGGCCCTCCATGTGGGACAATCAAAGTCTTTCACATCATTTGGGAGAGGCCCAGGCCCTCCTTCCCATATCTGGGCTGAAAAAGTATCCCTCCATAGGAAATGGGCACCCAAAGTCCATTTGTATTCTATGGATAAACAATAGGTCCACTTTTATAGGTCCCATTGACTTCCCAGGCCTACTACATGGTGCTCACATTCAGAGGGCTTGGTTCCATCCAATGGTGTTTCCCCAGCTTTATGACTAGGGTCTCGTGCTCTCACTAGGTTAGGTCAACTGTTTCTGCAGGTTTCTCCAACACAGTCTTGGCTCCTATCTCTCCTCTCTCTCTGCAACTGGATTCCAGGAGTATGGCTCAGTGTTTAGTTGTGGGTGCCTGTTTCGGCTTCAAATCAGAGTACACCTGATCTCATCTGATATCAGAAGCTAAGCAGGGTCAGGAAGGTTTAGTACTTGGATGGGAGATTTTCTCTTACACATTGGTATGTCTGTGGGTGTTGTCATAGTTCAGTTATGGCTTAAGAAGACATTGTACCGGCCGGGCGTTGGTGGTGCACACCTTTAATCCCAGCACTCGGGAGGCAGAGACAGGCGGATCTCTGTGAGTAAGAGGCTAGCCTGGTCTCCAGAGCAAGTGCCAGGATGGGCTCCAAAGCTACACAGAGAAACCCTGTCTGGAAAAACAAAACAAAACAAAAACAAACAAACAAAAAAAGAAGACATTGTACCACATGCATACCATCCCTATATAAGATATACAATCTATATGGAGATTTTCAGGCTCTGTGGCTCTTAACATTTTGGCACATCCTCTCTTGGGAAGCTCCAAGCCTTACATGTGGAGGTTGTGTGGTGTGTCTATTGGGGATGGGTGTCTCATGATCAGTTGTTCCATGCCTCCTAAGCAGTTTTAGCTTTCTATAATGATATATGTCTGTTGCCAAGAAATATTTTTGATGAGGAATGAGAGCTACACTAGTTGTTCTACAAATGAATTTGGAAATATACTTTTTACCCAGAAAGTAATAATTGTAGTTTCTCCTCTGAGATCTAAGACCTCATGAGCTCTGGGTAACTGTCCATATTTTCAAAACCAGGCACAAATTCTCTCCTATTGAAAATTTGTTAAGTCTAATTTAGACAGTTCTTGGATATTGCTAAAACATAAGTACCATGATTATGCCATTAGGGATAGCTTGTGATGCTGGTTACTGTGGTAGTTCATAGTGTTATATAGGAGAATTGATTGCTTTCTTTCCAGGCAGATTGCACAGCAAGTTCAAGTTCTATGAAAGCTAGGTTTCAGAGACTAGGCAATCCAGTCAGATCCAGCTTGAATCTTCCAAGTCCTGTGTCCAAAGTGCATGGTGACTTTAGCAATAGGAATAAACCTTCAATTTACTGGTGGCACACAAGGGCAACAGTAATAGTCTATATTTGTGGGTAGGATTGTACACACCCCTCTCCATGCTGTTTAACAATTCACCATACAATGATCATTTATTCTATCAATGTTCTTCTGTGGGTCAGGTATCAAAGTTAAGAGTGGTTGGACTAGTTATTTAGGATCTCAAAAGCTTTAAATTAAAGTGACTCCTGATACGATCGTGTCTTCAGAAGCTTATGGTGCCTTCTGTGCTTCTGTGGTCCATGGCATACTGTCTTACCATTCTATTAAATACTAGTGGCTTCATTTTCAAAAGTAGCAGTAAAAAACTCTGCTTTAAAAAGCTCAACTGATTAATTTAAAAACACTGAGAATACTATTCCTCTTGATAAAATAAAGTTGTAGGCTATGTAAACTATTTTTGAAAGCCATAGCATATGATATTTATAGTTTGGTCAAGACTAAAGTAGAATGATATACAAATATGTTGTATACCTTGGGAATTTGGCATAAATCCAAGCATCCTGCCTATCAGACATCAACCAATACACATTTTATTAACTATCCCTGAAACAAGCTTTTTTGGTAGGTTAAAAAATAACTTTTTCAATTTCAAAATAAAGATCAAGAAATGTTTCTTGTGAATGACATGATTGACTAAATAAAATCTGACATTGTACACTTTAGCAAGCATCTAGCCTATTTTTACTTTTTATATGCATTGTATGAACAAGAACTGTTAAAGGAAAACCTTGTGTTTCCCCCTTTACCTTCTCATCCTTAAAAATCAAACAAACAAAAAACACCTAAAATTTTTCACAACTCTTCTATAGTTATATTTGGAATTAGTACTGAATTTCATTTATACCCACTGTTTCTATTTCGGAGTTAACAGATTTGGTTAATGCTAAGCTAATTAGTTGGTTACAGTAAGTTTGTCTGTGTGAACATTTGTACACAAATTGTAGGCTCAAAATACTATGTCTAATGTTGTATTTAAGTTTTAATCCTTCAGTTGCCCTACTATGGATCACTTTTCCAACATTTTCATTCAGCTTTATGATACCATTACAGCTGTCATTTCATGACAGCTCTGTAAAACATATTTTAAACTCAAGTTGAAAGAACAAATAAACTTAAGAATACTGTAAATGCTCTGGATGTTCTTTAGGCAGGCGAGTTTTTAAAGGTGACACCATTTCACTCAATTACAGTTTCCTCCTGTTTGCCAATTTCGCTGAGTTGCTTTTTTTTCTCTCTCTTTTCCTGTTCATTACAGAAACCTTTACAAATGGTAAGAATTTGTGGGATAAATGAAGAAAAGTGAATATAAAAAAGAGACATGAATATACTTTACTTACATTTACTTATTTATCTCTATTCTAATGCTCTACTCTAAAGTTTTATTTAGGAATGTGACTGTTCCAAAAGTTCATTTGTGCTCTAGGGATAAAGACTGGCTCCACTGTCAGAGGAGTCATAGACAGTCTTGGGCTCCTAGGTAGTACCCATATTCAGAGGTTTAGGTGTGGTCCAATGCTGTTTCCCCAGATTTATGACTAGGGTCTCCATTCTATCAGTAGATCAGGTCCACTGTTTCTGCAGGTCTCTCCATCCCAGACTTGGCTCCTTTGCTCAAGCCTCCTCCCTTTCCAAACTGAATTCCAGTAGTGTGGTTCAGTGCTTAGCTATGGGTGTCTGTTTCTGCTTCCAACAGCAACTGGATGCAGACTCTCCTTCCTCATTTAAAGCAGTAACAATGTTTGAAAGATAATTTATGTAAACATATGCTATAAAAGAAAATATTTGTAAGACCAAAATGAATGGAAGAGGCACATGGCTGATTGAACAATGTGGGAAAATCAGGTAACAAATGTTTAAGTAAAAAACTCTATAAATATCAGTGATTCAATGACAAAAATGTGCATTTCATTGCTGCTGGGATAAGCTGGAATGGTATAGATAATTAGTTATTATAATCAGTGTGCTTTGCAGACTACAAATGGAAATGAGAAACACCATAAGTTATTCAAGAAAATAATCTCTAATATAGTACAGTTTTGAGTTAATTTTAATAGGTTGTACGACATCTAAAATTTCCTATTTCATTATATCTGAATTATTCTTGGAGAATTGAAATATATATGCATTCTCTATTGTTCATTTTAAATGAATATCATGATTTGATAATGCTTATTTTCCTAATTTAGAAGAAAATTACACAATTACTTCAGCAATCTCAGCAATAATCATGGGCTAACTGGTCCTACTAGCTTAGTGATTTACATAAGGCAGACCGAAATCCATTACAGAAAAAAAAAATAACCACAGTGACTATGAAAGCAAAGTATAAGTTCTTTATTGGACAGACAATAAGAGAATCTTTGAAACTGCAAAATGAAGATATTATAGGCTGATACGTTTTAGGATATGTTTCTAAATACACTTGGGGATTTCTAGCATCCTAAATTATATATCACCTTTCACATTGTGTTTTCTCTGTTAATTTCCTACTCTTCTCTGTGAAATGTCCATTGAGCTCCTGAAAAACCAGAGAAGAATGAACTGCAAAACACCTCACATTCTAACAGACTCTGCTATAATCAAAGAACACTCCTGAGTGTTATCAACATAAACAAAGTACCTTTCATCTGAAATAAATTACCTGGAGAAAATATTGGGTATCATCTCAAAGGAATCTGCCCATGTAATTAAAAAGTGTGGTTTTCATTCCAGCATAGTTTGCCATTTTGGATACTAGAAGTAAAGGAAATGATATTTTAAGGTCAGCCTTTGAAAATGCTAACCATAATTATTTCATTTCAGAATACATTCACTTTTGAAAAGTACATAGCACATTTAATTAGATTTAAACTATCTTTTTAAAATCATTACTACTTGAATGCAATAGAAATTATAGTAATTTAGATAGCATTTTCAACCTCTTAAAAAGGAGTAATACATTTCTCTTCATTATACTTAACCAATATATTCAGTTAATTTTGTATTTTTTCTTCAGCCTTCATTTCTGCTCTTGGTTCTAGCATTTTTCTCCTTATACATGCTTTAAAATAATTCTGCACATTTACAAGCATCTGGTGTAGAATCTATTCAAATTGTTCATCATATCTGCAAACAATTTCTATGTGACTATTCTCAGTAATTACCATACCTTTAATTATACAAAGATGTTTAGAGAAAACTTACAAAATAAAATTGTACAGTTTAATATGAATGCTTAAGTTGTATCAACTTATTAATCAGATTGGAGTGTGTAAATTCCTATATTTAAGTCACTAAATTGAAGATGGATGTTGAGTGCATAGTTAGAAAGTATATATAAAGTAAAATCTACTGATGCTTTAAATTCCATAAAGCTAAAACTTATAAACAGAATTAATATACAAGCCATAGTGCTTGCAGACCCAATGATCAAATGACATCAAGGGGATTCTCTGGCCTGCTATTTTACTGAAAAACATTATATGGTGTTTTCCAGCCGGGGAACATGTACCCCTGAGGCTACTTGAAAAAATTCTGCAGGATTTTTAGGCACTCGATATTTTTAAAGCAATCAGTACCCATATCATTAACTTTTGTATGAACTCTTTCTATAATTGATCTGCCTGATATTGTGTCTTTGAGGCATTCTGTGAAATTGCCTTTTCAATTTTTTTCTCTGCTTCTTTACTACTTTGCCGAACAAAGGCATGACCCTAACCAACTCTGAATCCAGAAGTCACACATGTCTCCAGAGTGGAAAGGACTCTATAAGCAGTATGCAGAGGATTCTAAGTGTTTGTTTAGGGTATAGTCCTTAATGACTGGAATGGAAGCTAATGCTTTGAACCAAGCCAAGTGGCAATGTTGAAAAATCCAGCATATCCTGCTGAACCATCTTTCTTTTCATTCTCTTAACCAACCCCTATTATGTTGGTGGGATGCAAACTTGTACAACTGGGAAAAATGGGAATCTGTCTACCTAAAGATCCATCAATTCCTCTCTTGGGCATATACCCAAAGAATTCACATTCATACAATAAGGACATATGTTCAACTATGTTCAAAGCAGCATTATTTGTAATAGCCAGAATCTGGAAGCAACCTAGATGCACCTCAACTGAAGAACTGATAGAGAGAATGTGGTACCTTTACACAATGGAGTACTACTCAGCAGAAAAAAAAAACAATGGAATCTTGAAATATACAGGCAAATGGATGGAACTACAAGAAAACATCCTGAGTGAGGCAACCCAGTCACAAAAAACAAACATGGTATGTACTCACTCATATATGATTTTTTAGACATAGAGCAAAGTATTACCAGTCTACAATACACACTGCCAGAGGAGCTAGGAAACAAGGAGGACCCCAAGAAAAGATTACATAGTACCTCAAAGAAGGGGAGGGGGACAAGAACCCCTGAACAAAGTGGGATCCCTGGGGGGGAGGTGAAGAGGAAAGAGATGGGAAGGGCAGAAGGCTTAGGGGGAGGAGAAGAAGAGGATTGAGACAGGAGGAATATAGGAGGGCAAGAAATGAGATGCCTTGATAGAGGGAGACAGTACAGGTATGGAGAGAGGTCTGGAACAGGGAAAATGTTAGGGGATCCACAGGGATGACACCAACTAAAAACCCAAGCAGTGGTTGAGAAGATGTCATTGATACCCTTCCCCTACAATGAGATTGATGTCTATCTTGGTTACCATTCCTAGAGCATTCATCCAGTAGTTGTTTGAAGCAGAAACAGGCACCCACAGATAAGCACTGAACCCTACTCCCAGAATCCAGTTGTGGAGAGGGAGAAGGGAGGAGCAAAGGAGCCAAGATGGTGCTGCAGAAACCTGCAGAAACAGTTGACCTGATCTAGAGTGAGCATAGAGACCCTAGTCATAAAGCTGGTGAACTAGCATTGGACTGAACTAAGCCCTCCAGATTTTTTGCCTGCTAGGAGTCCAATGCAGTCTATTGGACCTCTAACTGTGGAGCCAGTCTTCAACCCAAGAGCACAAAAGGACTTTGGGAGCCAATTCCCTATGTAGGGATACTATTGTAGTCCAGATACAGCAAGGATGGCCTAGGCCCTCCCCCAAATGACATGACAGACTTTGAAGGTCCTTGGTGGAGGGCTTCACTATCCCTGGGGAGGAGTTGTGGGCTGGGCTGGGGGGTGGGGAACATGGGAGGGAATGGGGAAGATGGGTATGTAAATATGAGTAGTAATTAAAGAATTTAAATAAAAATGGAAAAAATAGAAAAAAGAAAAAATAGAGAAACTCAGCAGCATTCCAGTTCAATTCAGTGTCTAGCTATGCATGTCTGCTTCTATTTCAGCTGCTGGATGAGGCTATAGGATGGCATATAAGTTAGTCATCAATCTCATCATCAGGGGAGGTCATTTAAGGTAGCCTCCCCTTTGTTGCTTATGTTATTAGTTGGTGTTATCCTTGTAGATCTCCAGACATTTCCCTGGTGCCTGATTTCTCTTTCAACCTATAATGGCTCCCTCTATTATTGTATCTCTCATCTTGCTCTCCTCTATTCTTCCCCGACTCAACCTTCCCGCTCCCTCATGTCCTCCTCACCCCTCCTCTTCTGAAGTCTACAGCATGGTCTGCTATTCACTGATTCCCAGTGCCTGAGTTCTTGGTGCTATACCCCCCCCCCCCGACTTCTCCCTGGGAGTATCTGAGCAGGATAACCCACAAGAGCAGAGTGGTACAACCTTACTGAAGTATGAACTTCACAGAGACCTGGGTTTGAGGGCTCATTTCCTAACACAACTGCATGTGTGCTCTCTCTGTTTTCTGTTTGCCACTGAAGAACTGTTCTCTCAGGTTCCTGCTCCTATTTCAATGCTTCTCCCATCAATGTGGAATTATCTGTTCTGAATCATAACTAAAATAAAGGCTCTGTTCCTTAATTTGACTTTGCTTGTGATGAGTTATCATATCAATCATATCAACCAAAACATAACTAACACAAGCAGTAACATGCTTTGTAGCACATCTAAAGAGAAACCACTCAGATAGTGAGGTGTCTTAAAAACTAGTTCTGACATAGAGTTAAGAGATAAGTACAGGATATGCAGCACTTTTAACATTTTTGGTTGGGATTTTTTTTTTTGTCCCGTTGATGTTATGTGAATGGTTTTTTGTATTCAAAGCTCTATTCAAACTAAAACTTGATAATGAACATACATATATTTTTATCTCTTCAGAAAATGATTGATATTTAGCATTTCAAAATAAAAAATTACTGATTTATTTTCAATAAGTATATGAGCATCATTTATAAATAATAGGTTAATAATATTAAATGTCTCTGACTTTATAGACAATTTAAGACATTTTGCAGTGAGTTGTCAGTTTGTCAAAAGACAAAAGCAGACAGTGTAATTTTTGACTTTTTATAGGAAGTCTATCATATGAAGTACTAAAACTCTCAGGGAGAAACATCCCAGGCCTCCAATAAGCCAAATAACCACCTCCAATAAAAGCTTTTCTCTCAATGCTTTTACTACCAATGTTAATCACAATTACTGATGAGGAATGATCAGGACACACACCCAAACTGAAGAAGCTTCTTTATAGAAATTATTATCACCTTTGCTTTAATAAAAAATATTATTATTATGGCATAATCTAACTAGATTCTGGTATTATCATACTTATAATCTATTCCTTAGGCTAATTCATTTTAAAAATATATATAATTTTTATCACTTATAAAGAAACTGAAGTTTTTTTGTTTTGTTTTGTTTTTTTAATCAGTTTAATACCATGTCCATTTTGGATAATGACAGTAACAGGTTCCCTTTTAAGTATATAGTTATAGGTTCAAATGATTTATTGCTATCAACTTAGATTAATTCATTACTCAACCATCATGAGAAAAGGTTTGTTCATGGTAAGTGGATATTATCACAGAGTCCACTATTGGCCACGATAAAAAGAATGAGATATTAAGGAAAGATCATTATTAAATGGGACCTTTCCTTTTTAAGTTCGAAATAAGCTTCTTTTACATAGCAATCACAGTTCCGTCTCGCTCCCCTTCTTCCCTGCCCTCCACCAACCCCCTATTCCATTCCTTTACCACTCCCCAGGGAGGGTAAGGCCCCAAATGGGGGATCTGCAAAATCTGTCATATCATTTGTAGCAGGGCCTAGACCTTCTCCCATGCATCCAGGATGAGAGAGTATCCCTCTATATAGATTAGCCTCCCAAAGTCCATTCATGCAACAGGGATAAACACTTATCCACAACCAGAGGCCCCATAGATTAACCAGACCTCCAAATTGACATCCTTCTTCAGGGGGTCTGGAACAGTCCCATGCTGGTTTCCCCACTATCAGTCTTGGGTCCGTTAGCAACCCCTTGTTCAGGTCAACTATTTCTGTGGGTCTCCCCAGCCTGGTCCTGACCCATTTGCTCAACACTCCTCCCTCTCTACAACTGTATGCCAGAGTTCAGCTCAGTGTTCAGCTGTGGGTGGCTGCTTCTGAATGAAGCAGCTACTGGATGAGGGCATAGGATGGCATATAAGGCAGTCATCAATCTCATTATTAGAGAAGGGCTTTTAAGGTAGCCTCTCTACTATTGCTTAGATTGTTAGTTTTGGTCAACATTGTAGATCTCTAACACTTCCATAGTGCCAGATTTTCTTTAAACCTATAATGGCTCCCTCTATTATGGTATTTCTTTTCTTGCTCTCCTCTATTCTTCCCCTGACTTGGTCTTCTTCCTCTCTTATGTTCTCCTCTCCCTACCTCTTCTCCCCTTCTATTTATTCTAACACATAATGGGACTATTACACTACTTCCCATGGCTCAGAAATTATGGTGAATGAGTAGAAAGTGTGTATGAGTTGGAGGTAGTGGAAAACCACATATGTTTTCTGCACACAGCATGACAGCTGTACATATGAACTCACATGGAATTTATATTTCCATGAAATTTCAACAATATGATTGCCTAAGAAATGTCTGCATAATGACAAGAGTGGACATGTCAATATAAATGGAAAAAATTACATGGCACCTTACTTGCATGGGAAAATATAGAAAACCAATTGCTTTTGAGAGAAAGAGAATCAGATTTCTCTAGAAATAAGCCTCCTAGTTACTATCCAATTATCCTGGTTATCATCCAAATTATTCCATCCCAATTGGTCAGATCTAAACACATGAACATATGGGAACAACTAAATGAACTCAGTACATTTTATAAATAATATTAATGTTTAATGAATTTTTTAAATTAAACTTTTATTTAAATTATAAACAATCTTATTTTCATACCCATCCCTGTTTTCTCTCCTGCCTGTCCTCCCATGCCCTCAACCAACCCTCTTTCCCACCCTCCATCCACTCCCTAGGGAAGCCTCCCATGAGTGATCATCAAAGTCTGACACATGATGAAAACAGCTTGGTATTGGCACATAACACACAGGCAGTCCAACAGAATTCAATTGAAGACCCTGATATTAATCCTCACAGCTATGAACACTTCATTTTTGACAAAGAAGGTAAAATTATGCAATGGAAAAAAGAAAGCATCTTCAACAAATGGTACTGGCTTAACTGGATGCTGATGTAGAAGAGTTCAGATAGATCCATATCTATCCCCAAGCACAAAACTTAAGTCCAAATGAATCAAAGACCTCAACTTTTTTTTTTTTTTTTTTTTGGTTTTTTGAGACAGGGTTTCTCTGTGGCTTTGAAGGCTGTCCTGGAACTAGCTCTTGTAGACCAGACTGGTCTCAAACTCACAGAGATCCACTTGCCACTGCCTCCCGAGTGCTGGGATTAAAGGCGTGTGCCACCAACAGAAAGTGGGAACTACCCTTGAATGAATTGGTAAAGGTCATGAATTTTTGAGAAGTCAGGGGACATAGGAGGAATTTGAGTGGGAAGAGGAGGGTGGAAATGCAAGCATAGTGTAGGAAATTCTGAGTAAAGTAGAAACACTTATATATTAGAGAGAGAGAATAATGTATAATTTTACTCTCAGCCAATATGGAAGCAGAAACTTGATAATAAGTTTTTTTAAAAAAAAAAATCCAAGTGTTCAGTCAGCCTCATGAAGAACTGACATGATACCTTTGTCCTAACAAAATAATTTTTAAATAAAAGAGAGTGGGAAATACCCTTGAATTAATTGGTACATGACACTGCTTCCTGACTTTGGCATAAACACTGAGGTCAACAATTGATAAATTGGGACCTCCTGAAACTGAGAAACTTCTGTAAGGCAAAGGAGACAGTCAACAAGGCAAAACGGCAGCCCACAGACTGGGAAAAGATATTCACCAACCCCATATCTGACAGAGGGCCAATCTCCAAAATATACAAAGAACTCAAGAAGCTACTAGTCTCCAAAACACCAAACAATCCAATTAAAAAGTGGGGTACAGAACTAACTAGACAATTCTCAATAGTGGAATCTAAAATGACTGAAAGACACATAAGAAAGTGCTCAACATCCTTAGCCATCAGGAAAATGCAAATCAAAACAACTCTGAGATAACATCTTACTCCTGTTAGAATGGCCAAAATCAAAAACACCAATGACAGTTCATGTTGGAGAGGATGTGGAGAAAGGGGAACACTTCTCCACTGCTGGTGAGAGTGCCAACTTGTACATCTACTTTGTAAATCAGTATGGCAACTACTCAAGAAAATGGGAATCAGTCTACCACAAGATCCAGCAATCCCACTCTTAAGCATATACCCAAAAGAATCACATTCATACAACAAGGACATCTGTACAACGATGTTCATAGCAGCACTATTTGTAATAGCCAGAAACTGGAAGCAGCCTAGATACCCCTCAACCGAAGAATGAAGAATGGATAGAGAAAATTTGGTACATTTACACCATGTAGTGCTACTCAGTGGACAAAAACAATGAAATCTTGAAATTTGCAGGAAAATGGATGGATCTAGAAGAAACCATTCTGATAGAGGTAACCCAATCACAAAAAGACAAACATGGTATGTACTCACTCATATATGAATTTTAGACATAGAATAAGGATTACCAGCCTACAATCCACACTGCCAAAGAAGCTAATAAACAAGGAGGACCCTAAGAGAAACATACATGGTCCCCTGGAGAAGGGGAGAGGGTCAAGAACCGCTGAGCAAATTGGGAGCACGGGAAGTGGGAGGAAGTTAGGAGAATGAGAAGGGGAGAAGAGGAGGGATGCAGAGGACATGAGGGAGCAGAAAGTTTGAGTCAGGGGAAAAATACATGATAACATGAATGGAGATATCTTAATAGAGGGAGACATTTTTGGTTTACAGAGAAATCAGGCACTAGGAAAATGTCTGGAGATCTACAAAGATGACACCAGCTAACTAAGCAATGAAGAAAGGCTACCTTAAATGCCCTCCCATGATTATGAGATTGATGACTGACTTATATGCCATCCTATAGCCTTCATCCAGCAGCTTGTGGAAGTAGAAGCAGACACCCACAACTAATCACAGAACTGAACTGGAACCCAGATGCAAAGAAGGATGAGTAAAGAGCATCCGGGTCCAGACAAGGCTGGTGAAACCCACAGAAACAGCTGACTTGAACATCCGGGAACTCTTGCTCCCCAGACTGATAGCTGGAATACCAGCATGGGACTGATCCAGACCCCAAGAACATGGGTTTCTGTGAGGAAACCTCAGAAATCTACAGGACCTCCTGTAGAACTTCAGTACTTATCCCTAGCATAGTTGTGGACTTTGGGAGCCCAATTCATATAAAGGAATACTCCCTGAGCCAAGACACATGGGCATGGGCCTAGGCCCTATCCCAAAGGATACAAGAGACACTGATGACACCCTATGGAAGGCCTCACCCTCCAGGGGGAGCAGAAAGGATATGTGAGAGATAAGGTTTTAGTTTTAGTTTAGAAGGGAACTGGGATTGTCATGTAAAACAATCCTGTTTCTAATTCAAGTAAAAAAAGTTGGAAAAAATAGTCATGCTGAAAAACCAGGGACAAACCAACAGGAACCAACCGACAGTGGCCAACTGAGGACCTAACATTATGGTGTCATACTGAGTAACTGGCATGCCCCTGAATCAGCTGGATCAATGGAGTAAGAAAGCATCATATCTGTACTTTAGAACATCTAAGAATTCATAAAGAATTGCAGTGGAGAAGGCTGGAGAGAGAGCTATGTGGTTAAGAGCACCCACTGGCTGCTCTTCTAGAGGTTCTGAGTTCTATTCCCGGTAACAACATGGTGCATGGTGGCTGACAACGAGATCTGGTGACTTCAGGCCAAACTCTCTCTCTCTGTCTCTGTCTCTGTCTCTGTCTCTGTCTCTGTCTCTGTCTCTCCGTCTCTCTCTCTCTCTCTCTCTCTCTCTCTCTATTATATATATATATATATATATATATATATATAGTCCCTCATCTCATTAATACATGTGTCTAAAGAATTGTTTATTTGAATTGTCACTACTGAAAGGTATGATAGAACACCCATAAACATTCACCCAAATTTCCTATCTTAACTCAGTCTAATTGGGTTAGCCAAAATATTAATTATTCAACCTGGAATTGAGAAGAATTTTATTCAGCAATTAAAAAAAACATATGTGTGTTGTGAAAGAGGGGGTAATTTATTTCCCTATTGGATAGCTAAAACCCTTTTTGACATAAGGATATACAATCATAGAAGTAACTAATAATAAAGAGAGAAAGAGAGGTGGAATTACAGAGATCAGCTATGAGGACATAAGGTGTAACTCTCCAGCTAAAGGCTGTTGTAGGAAGTGGAATCTCTTTTCTCATTCCTGAGAATGGAAAGCTGATTACAATATCACATTCTCTAGCTTCCTATATCCTTCTTCATTAGTGCTTAAATTTGTATTTCAGTGCTTATTTTTAATTTTTAATTAGTTGATTAGTTCATTTATTGAGGAGAAGTGCATGCCTTCAAAAGCACATGGCAATTAGAATATACTCATGGGAGTCAGTTCTCTTCTTCCACAATGTGACTTCTGGGGATTAGAACCATGTAATTATCTTGGTTTTTGCCTAGGATTTCCTCACTATGGACTCATTCTTCCTGCTGAGAATGGTGATGTATATTTTATTTCACTGTATCACTAGAATATGTAATTTAGTTTTGTATTTACAGGCAATTACAATGAAGAGATTGTCTTAAGTCTTATAAGAAGCTTTAAGCTATATTTTTTTTAAAGTATCAGAACTGTTAAGATTACCGGGTGGGGGTTGGGTTAATTTGAACTACATGTATTTTACATTATGATATGGCCAGGAGCCATTCGTGACACAAAATGAAATGTGGTGTTTTTGTTAAAAAATGAACCAATAGGTTCATGATTTTTAAAATGTGATCCCCACTGGGTGCAACTGGGGAAGTAATGAAGGTTCAGCCTTGCTGGAGGAAGTATATCATTAAGAATGTGTTTGAGAGCATGTAGCTTCATTCTGCTGTTCTTTTGTTCTCTGCTTTCTGTGAATAGTTGGATATATGATCCCTCAGATACTGATTCAGTTTCCTGTTGCCATACTGTTACTGCCATTATAGACTCTAGCACTCTCTTTCTATAAGTCAAAATAACTTCCTTCTATAAGTTGCCTTGGTTATGACATTTTATCATAGCAACAGAAAGGTAACAAATACATACACCAACTACTTTAAGATAAAATTTTATAGAGTCAACACTTGTTCCTCTCAGAAAATCTGGTCTGCTTTGGGAACTCAAGAATATATGAGAACTCAGGAATAAAGATCATCACAGGAGTAAAAATCATAACAGGAGAAATGGAAGCCTATGGCATTTAGAGGACTCAGAAGAAACATTATTCCAAATTCATGGGTACCTATGCTAGCCAGCTTCCTATCATTATAACAACCACCAAAACAAAGAATTATTTTGACTTACAGGTTTTGAAGACTTGGCTCATGATCAGTAATCCCTGTGGATTTGGATCTGTAATGATGTTTGATCTTTGTAGGAATACATCATGTACAGAACTGCTTACAACACACTGTGAAAATATGGGTTGGTGGACCTCTCCTGTACCCTACTCCTGCCCAAGGTCCCCATCACCACAGGATCTCTCTGTGCCTGTGAACCCACCCAGACAGGAAATACCTCCCTGAGTCTGGAAACACCTCACTCTTCCTTCCCCTTCTGCCACCTCAAACCTCTGCTGAGTGAGGAGACTACCAGGAGAGGCCATGACCATCCACAGGGGCAGACATTGAAGTCTTGGCTGGCACAAATCACAGGGTGACAAGAGGAAATAGAGAGACCCCACCTGTACCCACTGGAAGAAGAGTTGGGAAGAAGGCAGAGTAAGAACAGAGTCAACAGAAAAACCAATATGGCACTGCCAGAATCTAGGGATTCCACACTGGCAAGATCTGAAAAGCACAAAACAGAGGAGGAAGAAGAAGAGACATACCTAAAAATGTACTTCATGAAGATGTTCGAGACTGTTAAAGAGGAAACAAGAAAATCTCTTAAAAATAGAAGAAAAACTAAGCAAAAATTCAAGGAATAAGTAATTCTCTTAAAGAATATAAAGAAAAAATACAACCAAACAAATGAAGGAAGCACTGGAAACAGTTCAAGGCATGAAAGCTGAAATAGAAACAATAAAGAAAACACAGAATGAGGGGATACTGGAAATAAAAAGGCTGGATAAACAATCAGGATCTAAGGATGTGATAATAACCAATAGTATACAAGATATGGAAGAGAGAATCTCAGTTGTTGAAGACTTGCTAGAGGATATAGAGTCATTGACCAAAGAAAATCTCAAGTGCAAAACACCTCTAATACAAAATATCCAGGGAATATGGGACACCATAAAAAGGCCAGATCTAAGAATAATAGGTATAGAAGAAGGTGAAGAATTACAGCTCAAAGGTACAGAAAACATATTCAACAGAATCATAGAAGAAACATCCCCAACCTACAGAAGAATATGCCTATGAAAGTACAAGAAGACTGGACCACAAAATGAACTCCTCTTGACATGTAATAATCAAAACACCAACCTTAAATAATAAAGAGAAAATGAAAAGAGCAGCAAAGGACAAAGGTCAAGTAACATATAAAGGCAGACCTAACAGAATCACACCCAGCTTCTCAATGGAATCTTTGAAAGCCAGAAGGTCCTGGATAGATGTGCTAAAAACACTAAGGAACATGAATGCCAACTCAGAATACTCTACCCAGCAAAGCTTTCAATCACAAGAGATGGAGAAAACAAGATATCGTTGACAAAACAAGACATAAAAAATACATATCCACAAATCCAGCACTATTGAAAGTCCTAGGAGAGAAAACTCCACCACAACAAAAATAACTACACTCACAAAACATAGGTAATAGATAATACAAACTTACCAAACAAGAAAAGAAACAGGAGGGCGACATCCACACACAATGACACCACCAACAATAAATCCAATACAAACAAGAACCAACAATCAATGGACATTAATATCCCTCAATGTCAATGGTCTTAACCTGCCTATAAAAAGGTACAGGTTAACAGAATGGATACGAAGACAGAATCCATCCTTCTTCTGTATACAAGAAACGAACCTCAACTTCAGAGACAGCCTTTACCTCAGAGTAAGGGGTTGGGAAAAGATTTTCCAATCAAAGGTAATCAAGAAACAAGCTGGTGTCGTATTCTAGTATCTAACAAATTAGACTTCAAACCAAAATCAATCAAAAGAGATGAAGAAGGGAATTTCATACTCATACGAGGAAAAGTCCATCAAGATGAAGTCTCAATCCTAAACATCTATGCCCCAAATATGAAGGCACCCACATTTGTAAAAGAAACATTACTAAAGCTCAAACCACACATAAAAACACACACACTTATAGTAGAAGACTTCACCAGCCCCCTTTCACCACTAGACAGGACTACCAGACAGAAACTTAACAAAGAAACAAAGGATCTAACGTAAGTTATGACCCAATTGGCATTAACAGACTACTATAGAATATTCCAACTAAACACAAAGTAATATACCTTCTTCTCAGCACCATAGGGAACCTTCTCTAAAATGGACCACATACTTGGAAACATACCAAACCTCCACAGATACCAAAAAAAATGAATTAACCCCCTGTATCTTATCATACCACCACACTTAAAGACTAGAATTCAACAGCAATACAAATTGCAGAAAACCTACAAACTCATGGAAATTGAATAACACCCAATTGCATCATTCTGGGGTTGAGGGTGAAATAAAAAAAGAAATTAAAGACTTCCCAGATTTAATGAGAATGTAGACACAACATACCCAAACTTTTGGGACAATCTGAAAGCAGTGCTAAGAAGAAATTTCGTAGCAGTAAGTACCCACATGAAGAAACTGGAGAATAGCCACACTAGAGAATTGAAAGAGCAACTGAAAGCTTTAGAACAAAAAGGACCAAACTCACCATGCAGTAGATGCCAGGAAATAATCAAACTGAAGGCTGAAATCAATAAAGTAGAAACTAGGAAAACATTACAAAGAATCAATGAAACAAAGATTTGGTACTTTGAGAAGATCATCAAGATAGAAAAACCTCTAGAGAGAAGAGGAGAGAGAGAGAGAGAGAGAGAGAGAGAGAGAGAGAGAGAGAGCATGCTAATTAAGAAAATCAGAAATGAAATGGAGGATATAACAACAGACACTGAGGAAATCCAGAGAATATCAGGTCATACTTTGAAAACCTGTGCTCCACATAATTCAAGAATCTAAAGGAAATGGACAATTTTCTGGAGAGATATAACTTAACAAAATTAAACCAACAACAGATAAGCAGTTTAAATTGATCTATAACCCCTAATGAAGTGTCAGCAGTCATCAAAAGCCTTCCAACCAAAAAAAAAAAAAAAAATCCCAGAGCCAGATGTCTTCACTACAGAATTCTACCAGAAATTCAAACAAGAGTTGAAACCAGTACTCCTCAAATTGTTCCACAAAATACATGCAGGAAAGACATTGCCAAACTCTTTATTGGGGATACAATTACTATGATACCCAAGCCACACAAAGATACAACTAAAAAAGAGAATTACTGACCACTATCCCTCATGAACATCAACGCAAAAATACTCAACAAATTATTGGTGAATCAAATCCAAGAACACATCAGAAATTCATCCACTATGATCAAGTAAGCTTCATCCCAGGGATGCAAGGATGGTTCAACATAGGAAAATCTATCAATGTAATCCACCATATAAACAAACTGAAAAAGACAAACAACATGATCATCTCACTAGATGCTGAAAAAGCCTTTGACAAAATCTAGCATCCCATCATGATGAAGATCTTGGCGAGTACAGGGATAAGAGGAACATAACTAAGTATGAAAAAGCAATATATAGCAAACCAACAGCCAACATCAAACTAAATGGAGAGAAACTAGAAGAGATCCCTCTAAAATCTGGAACAAAACAAGGCTGTCCACTCTCTCTATATCTCTTCAATATTGTACTTGAAGTCCTAGCTAGAGCAATAAGACATCAAATGTAGATGAATGGGATACAATTTAGAAAAAAAGAAGTCAAACTTTTACTATTTGGAGAAGACATAATAGTATACATAAGTGACCTAAAAAAAAACTCTACTAGGGAACTCCTACAGCTGATAAACACCTTCAGGAAAGTATCAGGATACAAAATTAACTAAAAAACATCAGTAGCCCTACTCTATACAGATGATAAATGCAATGAGAAAGAAATCAGAGAAACATCACCCTTCACAATATCCACAAACAACATACAATATCTTGGGGTAAGGCAAACCAAAAAAGTGAAAGAGCTGTATAGTAAGAACTTTGAGTCTTTAAAGAAAGAAATTAAAAAAGATACTCAGAAATGGAAATATCTCCCATGCTCTTGGATAGGTAGCATCAACACAGTAAAAATGGCAATCTTGCCAAAAGCAAGCTATAGATTCAATGCAATCCCCATCAAAATCCCAACACAGTCCTTCACAGACCTTGAAAGAACAATACTCAACTTTATATGAAAAAAAAAAAAAAAACCACCCGGGATAGCCAAAACAAACCTGCATGATAACAGAACCTCTGGGGACATCACCATCTGTGACTTCAAGTGCTATTATAGAACCATAGTCCTGAAAACATCTTGGTATTGCACAAAAATAGACAGATAGACCAAAGGAATCAAATTGAATATCCACACCTATGAACCACACACCTATGAACACCTGATTTTTCACAAACATGCTAAGTCTCTACAATGGAAAAAGATAGCATCTTCATCAAATGGTGCTGGCACAACTGGATTGGGACACGCAGAGCACTGCAGATATATCCCTATCTGTCACCATGCACAAAACTTAAGTCCAAATGGATCAAAGATCTCAACATAAATCTAGCTACTGTGAGTCTTCTAGAAGAGAAAGTGGAAGATACCCTTTAACATATTGGTACAGGAGCCTGCTTCATGAACATAACACCAGTAACACAGACATTGAGATCTACAATTATTAAATGGGACCTCCTGAAACTGAGAAGCTTCTGTAAGGCAATGGACAGAGTCAATAAGACAAAATGACAACCCACAGAATGGGAAAAGATCCCCACATCTGACAGAGGGTTGATTCCCAAAATATACAATGAACTCAAAAGCTAGACACCAAAACACCAGTCAATGAAATTAAAAAGTGGGGTGCAGAACTAAATAGCAAATTCTCAACAGTAGAATCTAAACTGGCTGAAAGACATTTAGGAAAGTGCTCAAAATCCTTAGCCATCAGAGAAATGCAACTCAAAACAACTCTGAGATACCATCTTACACCGGCTAGAATGGCTAAAGTCAAAAACACCAAAGACAATCTATGCTGGAGAGGATGTGGAGAAAAAGGAACACTCCTCCATTACTGGTGGGAGTGCAAACTTGTAAGACCACTCTGGAAATCAGTATGGTGATTGCTCAGGAAAATGGGAATCAGTCTACCTCAAGATCCAGCAATTCTTGTCTTGGGCACATACCCAAATAATGCATGTTCATAGAAGGACATATGTTGAACCATGTTCATAGCAGTGTTGTTTGCAATAGTTAGAACCTGAAAACAACCTAGATGCCCCTCAACTTAAGAATGGATAGAGAAAATATGGTACATTTACACAATAGTGTACTTACTACTCAGTAGAAAAAAAAAATTGCAATGAAAATTTGAAATTCGCAGGCAAATGGATGGAACTAGAAGAAACCATCCTGAGTGAGGTAAGCCAGTCACAAAAAGACAAACATGGTATGTACTCACTCCTATATGAATTTTAGACATAGAACAAAGGAATACCATCCTACAATCCTCTTCACCAAAGGAACTAGGAAACAAGAAGTTTTCTAAGAGAAAAATGCATGGTCCCCAGAGAATGAGAAGGGCCTGATCTCCTAAGCTAATTGGGAGAATGATGGCTGGGGAGAGGGAGCTGGAAGAATGTGAGGAGGAGAAGAAGAGGGGAGAGGACAAAATGCAGGTGCAGAAAGGTTGAGTTGGGTGAATAATAGAGGAGAGCAGGATGACAGATATCATAACAGAGGGAGCCATTATTGGTCCCAGGACAGATCTAGCACTAGGGAGATTTCCAGATCTACAAGGATGACACCAATTGACAATCTAGGCAATGGCGGATCATCTATCCTAAATGCCTTTCCCCTATAATGAGACTGATGACTACTTTTTATGTCATCCTAGAGCCCTCATTCAGTGGGTGATGGAAGCAGAGGCAGAAACCCACAACTATACACTGAACTGAACTCTGGAACCCAGTTGCAGAGAGGGAGAAATGAAGATCAAAGGGGTCTGGACCAGGCTGGTGAATCCCACAGAATCAGCTGACCTGAACAAGAGGGAGCACATGGACCCCAAACTGCTGTATGGGAGGCCATCACAGGACTGATCCAGACCACTGAAAGTGGATGTCAATGAGGAGGCATGCTATGGGGCCTCTGGTAGAGGATCAGTATTTTTCCATGGTGCAAGAAGGGACTTTGAGAGCCCTTCACAAGTGAAGGGATGCTCTCTAGACCTGGGCACATGGGGGAGTGCCTAGGCCCTGGCCATGATGATGTTGAGGAATTTGGGGAGCCCCTGTGGAGGGCCCTGACCTCCATGGGTTGAGGAGGGTGTAGCAATTTGAGTGAGGGGGCAGGTGGCGGCTTGGGGGGAGCGGGGAGAGGGAGAAGGGATTGACATGTGAAATTATAATTTTGTAAAAATTAAATAAAAAAACAGAAAAAAAGAAAAAAGGGGGGCTGGCTTCTGGTTAGCTCTGTCGAGAAGGTATTCCCATTGTCCTAAACCCCTTCACTAGGCTGTGCCTTTAAAAATGTTTCATATGGCTCTGGGTAAATTCTTTAACTCTTTGGCCTTTGGAGACATTTAACAACCACACTCTTAACTTTTACTTTATTAAAAATTTTCATGCATGTTTGATTATGTTTGTATGCATGTGCACATGTTTATAGATTCAGGTGTCCTCACACATGTCGGAACATGCATGTGGAGGCCAGAGTACAGACTTGGATAGTGTTCCTCAGTCACTTTCTACCTCAATTTTTGAGAAAGTCTCAATAAACCATAAGATTACTGATTAGCTAAAAAGTCTAAATGTCCAACAAGCTTCATAGTCCCTTCCTGTCCTCATTCCCAGTGCTTGGACTATAGACACACACTGTTGTGCCTGACTCTTTATGGGCAGCCTGAGTGTCTGAACTCAGGTATTTGTGTTTGTGTGTGAGGGAACTTACAGAGTGAGCCTCATGCCTAGATCACAAACTATGGTTTTAGAATAGATAAATCTTGTAGATACACATTTTACTTGGAAGTGTCTTGAATTCCCGGACCAGTAAAATAAATATTAGATGCCAGTATAGATACGTAAGGCCTGTATAATTAAAACAAAAACTTAGCAAGGAAATTTAAGTGATCACATTGGATAATTACGTTATCTGATTCAATCACTGTAACCATAAAAAAGCCAAACCTAATTAGATAAGATTTAATTATCACTCGGAAATAAACTTTCATTCAGGATTTTTTTTTTCCACAAAAGGAGACAATATCAAAATTTGAAAAGTAAGTAAGAGAATACAAGATAACTGTCATGGAAAACAGCATGGCTATAATATTTTTTCAGTTTCAAATATTTTCCCCCTAAGCTTATGTTTAGTGTATTGTAGATAACTCACAGCACATCAGAGTGTTCTGGCCTATGGGTGCGCTTACAATTTTTTTCTGATGAATATTCAGTTTCCTCCCAGCATGAAGAAAGCCACATTCCACCTGAGTTCTACTTATATATCTATCACTCTGAGCTAATTCCTGAGTGAAACAGCTTATGGGGAGAAGAAGTGTTTATTTGAGATTAACCAATCTCAAATGAAAAGGCATTCACAAATGTATGATGGTCAACCATGTGGTGGAGAGTCTTCACACTACTATAGACCTTGAAGCAACGAGTAGCCAGAGCCAGTAGTTTGGCTGTATCTCTCAAAGTCACATGCCTAATGACTTCTTCTTAAAGTTTGGATAGTCTTGCAGTACCACATCACCTCTTGGACAATATGATTATGGAATAGGAGCCCATGACGGACATTTTATATCTTATCAATACAGCTTTTTTATTTTACATATATACTACCTGGCTTCCTTGAAATGAATATAAAATGTGCCTTGTTTTATCTTTTCTACTCTGAAAACATACAACCAATAATATTATACAGACTGAACAGGTTATATTTACAAATTTGTGTGTGTATGTATGTATACATGCATATATATATATATATATATATATATATTATATATATATATATGCAAGTAGTAACAGTTAATGAAAAACAGTTCAGAAGTTTGAAAGAGAAGTAGGAGGTGTCTGTGGAAGGTTCAGAGGAGACCAAAGGGAAAGGATAAGTAATGTAATTTTAGTATAATCTCAAAAATAAAAGTAAGTATTTAAAAAAAAGAAAACAATATACTTTAAAATGTTTCAACATCTAAAAAGAATGTGAAGCAAATTGTATCTTTTCCTGTACATATTAGAAATGAAAACAAAATGTTCAAATGAGTTAGATTTGAACCACCAACATTATTTTTAGAAAATCAGAGCTACCTGAAAGTTTAGTGAACCAGAGTTATCACAAGCATGCTCCTTTTTCCATGACAATAGTAAACTGGCTCTGCTACCTTCTCAAATGTATGTATCAACTCTATGTTCTGTACATTCTAGCCATATTCATGCTGTTTTTTCAATTCAGTAGTCTAGTCTATAGAATTCTCAAATGTCAAAGTATGAATCCCTCTAGAAAAAGATGCACTGATCCTAAGATGATATTGCTGTGTGGACTTTTGATTCTAAGACAGCCTTTACCATCCCCTTAAACACAAGAAAAAATGAGGCATGTCTAGTTGATAAAGTCCACTGAAGGGAAGATGAACTTTGGCAGCTCTGGTCATGTTTAAGAAAATTGTATCAATGACTACTAGTAAAGGGGTCCTGAGGATATCTCAAGGTAGATCATCAAATGAACGTGTATTTTGTCAATGATCAGTGATCATTCTATTTAACCTGTTAGAAGCTTTCTGTTAAGGTACCTGAGTACATCCAGCAAAGCAAACCTTGTTTTCAGTTACCTCATGGGCATAAAACTTCTGTGAAATTTTATTCTCTTATTTCACTCAAAAAAGAAAAAAAAGAGAGAACAAAACAACAACAGCTACTTCTTAAATTTTTAAATATTTTTCTCAATTTGCAATAAAATGCATTTTATTTCCCATATACATGAATGCAAAATAAGCCTGTTTAGTGCTCAAGTGTTGTGAAGGATGCTTTATCTCTAAATAGAGCTTAATCTTAAAGTATTTTTTTTTAATCTCAATGTGAAACTGATGAGTAAGACCTCACAGGATGTTCTGAATAACTCAAGCCTCAGCTAGACCTCATGCCACTTTATTGTTTCATGATGTTTATAATGCATATTTTAAATGACTCATTTCTTGAACTTCTGCTCCATATTTTCTAAATGACTGAATCAAATTATACAGTAAAGTTCTTAGTGTTCCGAGGAGATCTTCCTCAGCAGTGCAATTTTACATTTCGAAGCATTTATAGGTGGAAAATGTTTGATTGAATTGATCTGCACTAATTTACACAGAAAAGCACATACTTGCATCTTTATCTTGCCGAGATAGCTTGCTTAATTCTATTTTTGGCCTGAGAAGCACTTTTATTCTTTCAAAAATAACAGCAATCTGAGAAAACATCAATCAGTTTCCAAATTTTTAAGGGTTTCTGGTCACTGGACCATGAAGGTGGACACAAGGAGGAACAGGATTGCAGGTTATAAAGGTGTTCTGACACAATCTTAACATTGCTCATCATGAGTGAAATGTGAATCACTTAACTCCCTGAACTTAACTCTACCAAAGTCTAGTAAAGAAATTGGAGTTGTCAAATACTTGTATTGATGTTATTACTTTAATTAGACGTAAGACCTGTTTCAAAGTTCCCTCATTAAGAAATTAAAGATTGAATAAAAGAGTCATAATTTTCTAGTGTGAGTTACCATTGAAATTTCTGTTCATTTATTTACTAAGTAGAAGAAGGAAATGCCAATAAGATCTTAGAATCTTAGAATGTATGTTTCTTTTTTATTAAAAATGTGTTTTCAGAGGAATTTTAAAAAGTGTTTGAAGTACTTCAATTAAGATATGAGGATTTAAAAAATCCCTATATTAAGGTCTTACAGTTGATTTTACATTAATAATATCTTTGTGCTATTTTTGTGATGATTTGAAGGTCAAAACCAAGCATAAATCACAAAATTTTACTTGCTAAAATAATGTATATTATACTGGGTTTAGTGGCGATATCTGTGAATATTTACAGTCTGCAAGAACAAAGAAATTTTATAAACTTAAGAACATGAGCTAATCAATGGAGCCATCTTCTTAAAATTTGTCTTAAATTTAAACATCAACAACCAATTTCAAGGGACAGGAGTCACAAAGTCATTCTCATTCTGAACATTCTCATTAACCATTGTGATGAAGCTGGGCGTTGGTAGCACACACCTTTTAATCCCAGCACTCGGGAGGCAGAGGCAGGCAGATCTCTGTGAGTTCAAGACCAGCCTGTTCTACAAGAGCTAGTTACAGGACAGCCTCCAACCAAAGCCACAGAGAAACCCTGTCTCGAAAAACCAAAAAAAAAGAAAGAAAGAAAAAAAAGAAAGAAAGAAAGAAAGAAAAAATTGCAGTGGATAAGTCAATAAGCTGACTAACAAAACAGAATAAATATCTTCTCTTTCACCTCCATCACATGGCAGTTCCTGCTACTTCAAAAGACAGACATATTATCCCTCAAAACTACTGCAAAATTTGTGTAAGCAAACATATGCAAACTCTACATTGCACATAATTGTTTCACACAAGGGTCTTTTCTTCCAGTGACATCTTTAATTGCCTAAGGAATGTCTAGATATCTTACTTTAGTATTATCTGTAGAACAATGAAGCAAAACATGTACAGACAACTGTATAAAATATTTTGGCATCTCCTGTAACTGTTGGTCTGTCTGGCTAATTCTCTTAGGTAAAATGTTTTGCATGTTATAAACATACAAGAAGTGTTTATAAGATACTTCGATGTTCGCAAGGTTTTTTTTATTAATATTTACATATGAACCACCAATTATTGGCAACTCCTTTTAGAATTTCTTTTGTTCCAAACCTTAGTGAATCCCAAAGACATGCACACATATTCTGTGTATTGAAAAGTATCATTAGGAAAGCTAGATAATAAAAGTTCTCTTATAGGGTTTCATACTACCTGTATACTAATACATAAAGCACAAATTATCCACACAACATAGTTGAATATCAGGTAGCAGCAACCTACTGCCATTGGAGGAGTAATGACCTTCAATTAGGCAATTTGCATTGCATTTCTTAACAATTTACTCTTCAATTTTTTTCTGGCAAAGCAACCCACAGAAGGTCACTTCCACACATAAAAATTTTTCTGAAATTGCTTTCCGTATACCAGATCAAGTACAACATGAAATTTTTATCTCCTGGAAATCAAGTGGAAGCCAGCTTTGCGTTTTAAAGCACAAAGCTCCTGCACCTACTGAAAACTTTGGACAGCTCTTCCCAGAATTCATTATTATAATGTAAACTCATTTTGTTATATGTACCTAAAATCATCTGCCACTGTGGCTCTGCTCCATTTGATAAACATTACATTACAAAAGGATTCATGTTAATCTACTTTTGTTTTAAAGTACAATATGGTTTTCTTTTTCTTTCTTTCTTTTTTTCTTTTTTTTTTTTTTTTTTTTTTTTGGTTTTTTGAGACAGGGTTTCTCTGTGTAGCTTTGAAGCCTATCCTGGCACTCTGGAACTCACAGAGATCCGCCTGCCTCTGCCTCCCGAGTGCTGGGATTAAAGGCATCTGCCACCAATGCCTGGTTTGCAATATGGTTTTCTGAACTTTGGGACTAAGTGCTGAGTTTCTTGCTTTAACTCTAATTACACATACAGTATTCATTTGTGAGAATTCATCATGGCAACATTAGAAATGTGTGTCTCATTCATTATCTATATGGGGTTCCAGATATTACCAAGAGTGACCAACATACTTTCATACCTCAAGTTTTAAAGATGCTTGTAGATTCCTAAAAAAGCTGTCCAATAAAATTTTCTCCCCATGAAAGGTGTAAAGAACCTCATTTCCAAAGTATCCTGGACCACCCAAAACTACATAAAACCCAACAGCAACAACAACAAAAAGAATCTAGTTAAATTACAACATGGAAAACATGGCTATGTATATCACTTTAGGCTATAATTTCCATAATAGAGTACCATTAAATGACTTTCATTAATTTTAAAATACTTTTTATTTCCTAAACATATTAATTGGTGATATGCCTCACCTGTCAACTCTGTGTTTTCAGTATTCATCATACCACAAAGTCCCATCCTAATGCCTCACTTGTTCTTTGCTTGTTTCTGTACTCATTTCTTTCCCAAGAGTGTTAGAGACCAGATCAATGGACAGTATTCCACAGTACTGGCTAACTGTAGATTGTTCCATGAACTAAGGACATGGTCTTTGGTCTGGGATTCCACTGAGCATAAAACATACCATACATACAGTTTGCTTCAATTTCTGGGAGCAATGTGGCAGATAATCTATGAGATGTCTCTAAGATCCTATCAAGGACATTAAGATTATTTTCTAGGGACATTTGTATATATTAACAAAATGGCTAGTAGACAATGAAAGTTAGCAAATGAGAAGCATCTTTAAGAGCTTCATGGAATTGATATCATAACTGTGGAGGGAGAAGAACCCCTGATGAGGTTATAGGTAATATGGGTGTTTACATGGAATTTCAATAGATAGTCAAAGCTTCCAATAAAACTTTTATTTCAACAATGCATGACAAAGGCTGTTGTTCAAATGCCACCCAGTGTGACAAAAAGTCCTGTAGTTCAAAGTTATTGTTGGCCATATTTCCTCAGTTACAATGACAATTGAAGCTTATCACTCTCAATGACAGGTTAAATTGGAAGACTTTACTACAATCTAGTTCTGGACATCTCCTCTCTGCAATGACTATTTTAATATGTGCTAACAACCTATTAGCATCATATAAACTAATATGATTCTACAGTTTAAAACCTGTTTGTTATAAAACCCATGCAATTCAGGGTACAATCTAAAACTACCAGAAATACCATTTTCCCAAGTCCCCATCACCACCACCAATTGGAATTTAAAGTTTCAACATAGTTTCCAGTGTTTTGGCACCATTACAAGATGAACAGATGTAAGCATTGAAAGGACCACTGCACTGTGGCATGCTCCCCTCAGAACACCCTATTAGGAACAGAACACACCCAAACACTAAGGTCCAAGCACAAGCCAAATACAATTAGATAGATGCTTTATTAAGCAAGGCAAAGAGACAAGGTGGCTGAATCTGAATTGGAGAAAAACTTGAAAAGTGTCAGTTTTAAGGAGGGGAGGGCTACTTTAGAATGATGTGTTGGTAAGCTCTAATTGGGAATTTTATTTAGTTTAATCAAAATAAAGAACTTTGATTACTGGTCATTGATGTTTTCATTCTTGGACCCTGGTGATCAGCATCAGAAATGAGTCAGTGATCAATTAAGGGAATAGACCCTGGTGGCTACTTTAGGAATGTAGTCTAATGGTCAAGCAAGGAAGAGAGGGATAACAGACAAAATTTGTCAGCACCATGTTTGCCATGCTTGGGCAAGTGTTTGCCATGCTCCAACTCGCTAGAGCCTTTCACAGTGTCTTGTCTCCATTACAAGATGAACAAATGCAAACTTCACCTTGGATAGCGGTGAAGATCAAAATATCTCTGGGAAAACAGATCAACAAATCCGGCTCCTCATTCTAACATTTCAAGTGTGTGTGTGTGTGTGTGTGTGTGTGTGTGTGTAATATATGTGTGTGTATGTGCACTACTTCAACTTTACCAATAAGGATCTTGTAACCAGATATTTCTGTCTTGCCTAGTCCCACAGCTGTTTAGTCTCCGATAAACATACAAAGTTTTATATTAATTATAAACTTTTGACCAATGGCTCAGGCTTCTTACTGGCTAGCTCTCCCTTAATTATTAACCCATTTCTATTAATCTATGTATATCCCTGTGTTCTTGGCTTACCAGATAATGTATTGGCATCTTACCTTCCCGGTAGCCACATGGAGTCTCTCTGGTGACTGCTTCTCTATATTTCCTCTTCCCAGAATTCTCCTAGTCAGGTAATCCTGCCTGGCTACTGGCCAATCAGCATTCACTCATCCACCAATAAGAGAAACATATATTCACAGCATACAGAAGGACCTCCCACATCAGGATATTATAAGAGAAAATAAGGTACTGCTATAAACAGGCGTTAGTTTTTTTCACATGAGTTTGGAGTCAGAATCCACAAGAGTTTTGACATAAATAATAGAGAATTTCAGCTCATACTGACCCTTAGTCAGGGAATCCCAGTGAAATGGTGCCTTTCAGGAAATTCTTCTCTTCGTGGGGGAGGCAATTGGAAGAGGAATGGGAGGAAGAAGTGCCTGGGAGAAACCATCTGCACACTCAAGAAGCCTGCAGAACCGGTGTGGTTTGTGCAGCCACCTATCCCCCACAGCCTATGTCGACTTTTCTAGACAGGTGCTAGATCTCAAAATTGCTGTGGTTGTTCAGAACTGCTACCAAGTGACCAGTGGAGACTACTGGGGAGATCAGCCCTGGCATTATCAAAGACTTAGGAGTCACATGGGCGGTATTGGGCCACTCAGAGAAAAGGCACATTTTGGGGGAATCAGATGAGTTGATTGGGCAGAGAGCAGCTATGGCCTCCCATAGGATCTTGAAGTGATTGCCGCTTTGGGGGGAAGTTAAATGGCGGGGAAGCTGCCAATGCTTAGAAGGTTGTTTTTCAGCTAATCAATTTCATCGCAGATAATTCGAAGGACTGGAACAATGTCCTTCTAGCCTATGAACCTGTATGTCCCAGGGTACCAGGTAGACTGCAACACCTCAACAGAGCCAGGAAACACAGGAGAAGCTGTGGGATAGATGAAATCCAATGTCTCGGATGTAGTGGCTCAAAGCACCTGAATTATTTATAGACATTCTATGATAGCACAGCCTATAAAGACCTGGCAAGACAACATGATGTGGATGGCATCCACATGGTGGTGCTTTTCTCGTGCCTGAATTTGTGGACATCATCAATGCCATACTGTGGAGGCACAAATAAGGATACACAGGACTAGGTATAAATATAGGTTAAATATAATTTATTCCGGGGAGAGGTCATAAACAGAAGCAGATGGCCGCTGCAGGTTCCCACTCTAATGATCAGCACAGGCTGCTCCTTCTGACCCGATAGGATGCAAGAGAGAGCCACCTTCCCGACCACAGACTAAACTCATTCCCAGTCATGTCCTCACCTGTGATCATGCCCAGAAGGGTGTGGTTAGCACCACAAGTGCAGGCGGGGTGGATATCTACCACATCAAGAAATAACCATCATGTAGCTCCCCTACCCTTCTGCTAAGCTAGGACTAGGGTGTCAAGAAGCTTGGTAAATGCTCCCACCAGTGACACACTTCTGATGATGTCACCATCTGCCCCATCTTGTGGCCTAATCCGCATTTACCTCCCAGAACCTGTTAGATCTTCCTACAATGGTTGGGACCAGTTCAAGGCTTTTACCACTTATTACTATGATAAGAAAGAAACAGGTCACCAATGTGGCTTCCTGATTAAGACGTGGAAGGAGTGGAACAAACTCTGTCCCTTCAGGCACAAGTCTTGTTGCACAGTAAGGGCAAATCCTCTTGTCTTAAGAGGCCAATGATGTACCCCTCTCCCACAGTTATGGAACATTGTACCGTATTTGTGAACTATCCTACATGTAAGGGAAATTAACATCTGCCCCAATCCCCAAAAGGACGAACTATCCTACATGTAAGGGAAATTAACATCTGCCCCCATCCCCAAAAGGACATCTCAATTGTCTAGGGAAGACTTCATTGACATCTGAATTTGGAAATTGCTGCTGATAAAGATAATCATGAAGTAAGAAACAAACATATTTAGTATTGGATGAAGGGTCATCCTTGCTGTTTAATGGCAGAAATATTAACCAAATTATCTCTTTGGATGAAGACTAGAAATTATTAATAACAATGTGGCATATACAATTAAGGAGAATCCTCAGAAAAGATTTGCAAGTTTCTAGATGTTTTTCTCCACTTCTTATAGTAAAATGTAAGGATTTTTATTATTGCAAAGGAAAACCATTTTATTAAAATAAAGGAACAGTACTGGGTAGTTGAGTTGTTCTCCTTCATTAGATGGCAAATAAATAACTAGATGTCAGAAATTAATACAAATACTCTGATCTAATAGTAAGTGTGGAGATACATATTTTTACTAAAATTTCTATAATCCCCAAAATTTGAATATTTAATTGCACAATTTCTAGAACCTCACATACTCTTTAGGTCACAACTAAATCAGATGACCTCTAGGAAGCTTAAAGATACTTTATCTATCTATGAAAGAGATAAAAATCAAAAAGAGGTCAACTTGAAAAGACTCATGGGCAACTTCTCCTATTAAAATTCAAGTGGCATACTGGCAATACCCACAAAGCTGTTGAGAAATCCATGTCAGCTGAAACACTGTTAGCTTGGTCTGAGAGAAATAGAGAATATAAAATGAAAATAGAAAGAGTATAAAATAAAATGAAAATCTATCATCCTGAAGTGGGCTGGACTCAGTTGAAAGCTTCTGCTTTTATGGAAAAAAGAGTTTCTCAGCTAACAAAATAGAGCATAGAAAACACAGTGGGGACCCAAAAGCAGCCTGATGAAAAGATGTCGGCATTTTCTGGGCTGGAATTCAGGACAGCCTTGCTTTCCCTGTGACACATTTGTGCCAACATTCTTCCCTTTGTTAATGTTGTCTAGTCTACATTGTCTGGCCTTTTATATTATGTATGTTTAATGCAAATATCTTGGCTCTTTGATCCATTAAGTTAGGAGATATTGCTTGAGTTTGGGGTATGTGGTTAATCATACATTGACATTGCGGTAGGGTTGGAGAAGATGAGCATGAGATTAGAATAAATCGTAGGATTCTTAAGTATGAATATACACTTACAACCTTGATCTTCACAATCCCAAGGAAAATCCACTGTGGTGGGTGTTGTCACTTCTTGTTTTGATCACTGACTCTTAGAGGACTCCAAATGAGTGGAGCCTTCACACAGTTCCCTCTCTCCAGGGAAGGCTGAGAATGCAGCTTAATCTAGTAAAGGTGATAGGTTTCCTTCCCCTCACCAGTTCACACAGTTCTAAACTCCCTTTTAGCCAAGTGCAATAAAACCTGCTCTACATAGCCTGA
Organism: Cricetulus griseus; assembly: GCF_003668045.3. Classification (NCBI taxonomy): domain Eukaryota; kingdom Metazoa; phylum Chordata; class Mammalia; order Rodentia; family Cricetidae; genus Cricetulus; species Cricetulus griseus. The sequence goes on along the minus strand of NC_048595.1, from coordinate 135,969,065 downwards.
AACAAAGATGTTGAGATTGGGAGGCAGTGGCTGACTATAGGTTTAGAGCAGCCTATGGTTGACAATAAAGCAAGAAAATTGGGGCTTCTCCCTGCTAGAGGTTCAAGTAAGCAGTTCTGCCAACACCTTGTGAGCTAGGGAATTTTTTGACAAGGAGAGCAGCTCAGATAGTGCCTAAAATTTGACATGTTTGGTCAAAGGTCCTAGATATGCCAGCACTCTCCTGTGGCAAGTTTGTGTCAATATATTATATAACAATGTAAAAATAATACATCTTAGTGCTCACCAATTTTTAGCATGATTTTTGGTAACATGTATATTTTATAGTTCTTACTTGATTTCAATGTATAGCCATAGTCTCATTTTACTTATTTGTGAAATGAAGGAGGAAGCATGAAAACTGCCCCTCCTCAAGGTTTAGCCATTACATGAGAGGGAAGCAGGTAAAAGTAGTGAAACCTTAAGGTGTTTAATGGAAGGCAATTTCTTCCTGGTAAACCATGGTTGTTTTAAGGAATGATTTTTTCTTCATGTCTTTTGATCAGTGTTGTTACATGATTTTGGAACAAAAGAATGAAATTTTTGTCATACTTACCCCTTGGGTTGAGACATGATAAACCTTTCAGAAACATATGCTTTTTTCCCACTTTTCTCAAGAAATAATTCAAATACTCTAACTAATTGATTAGACAGGTTCCCTCTTGCCAGAAAAATCATCTGTCCTATTTGAAGACATGCTAAGACTTCAGGAGGAATTTTCAACCCCTCAGTGAGATGAGTGATTTTATACCAGAATCCCTGCCCTGGATGCAGCTTAGGAAGGACCCTTATAGCTAAGCCTCCTCCCACTTTCTGAAGTCCAACAAAGCTTAAATTTTCTTTGACTATTTTTATCTGCTTTATTCCAATACTGGCCAAAATCTCCGAGTCTCTCTCTCTCTCTCTCTCTCTCTCTCTCTCTCTCTCTCTCTTTCTCTCTCTCTCTCTCTCTGGAGACATGCACACTCCCACATCAGGTAGTGGTTTATAGCCTCCCATTGCTGTCCCTGCTAGCTTTGCAGTTCTGTAACTTGGGAAGCATCAGTTTCTGCCTTCCACTTATCCAGCTTGCTCTCCATGCAGCATTGAATTTCTACCTTCCCTGTTCTGGTATTTTGTTTTGTTTTGGATTTTATTTCCTATTCTAAGAAGATGTTGTTGAATTTCCTTCTGAGTTTGTTTTCAAATCATTTTAGCTATAAGACTAAAAAACTGCAAAGTTGACACTGAGTTCCTTGGCCACACTAGCTATGTCTCCTGAAAAACTGGAATGTCACTTTATATTCAAAATTAGGTTTTTGTTACTATATTAAAAGCTGGAGTTCTAGAAATTTGAGCATGATTATGGGGTGAAGATGCGAAGGGATGGGGGAAGGAAAGAGAAGGGAGTTGATGGTGGGATATTTCAATTAAACATTTTTTAAAATAAGAAAAGAAAAACTAGGGTCTAAGTGTTTTCTACACATAAGCACTACGGAAAGACCTCAATTCTCATTATAGCATCATTTGCTTTGTGTTTCTCAACCTAGTTTATCTAGTGGACCATGGAAATAAATACCCTCCCTAGTGAGAGACCAGCTCCATCCTGGTTTGGGAGGGAGAATGGGGCGCCTTTCTCCAGGAGTATGTCAGACACCTCAAAATAATCATTATCTCAAATGACAAACATCTCCAATCGAAGCAAAGGAGCCACAGGGTTTCTCTGCCTACTCTGGGAGCAGTCCACGTCCACGGCATTCTTCCTCTAAAGCATGTACTTTGGTTTTCTAAATAAGTTTCTGCCTACACTAGCTCTTCCTGCAGGCTGGTTTGTATAGTAAGAGTTTCTGTCTAGCCTAGTCCTGATGCTATTAAGCACCAAATAAACACATTGAGGCTTGTATTAATTATATACTGTTGGCTGATGGCTCAGGCTTCTTATTGGCTATCTCTTTCTAAATTATTAACCCATTTCTATTAATCTGAGTGCTTCCATGTGGTCTTGGCTTGCTCCAGGATGTTTCTTCTTAGGTGGCTACATAGAGTCTCTCTGTGGCCCCTCTCATCTTCTCCCCAGAATTCTTGTCCTCTGGTAGCCAAGCCTATACTTCCTGCCTGGTGACTGGACAATTAGTGTTTATTCACTAACCAATAAGAGAAACATATATACAGAAGGACATTACCACATCAAGTTTCTTTCCTTTGATAAGACAAAAATTGAGGGATCCTTAGCTTTAGATGAACCACATGTTGAGCTTATACACGTGCCCATAATAAATGGTAGTAAAATTTAGTTGCTTTCTTCCCTGGAGAACTGATATTGTGCTGCTATTTGTTAGTTGGTTTATTTATTTATTTATTTATTTATTTATTTATTTATTTATTTATTTGGTACCAAAAATTATCTGAAAAGATTGCCAGAATTGCATAGCACTTAAAGTGACATGCTATCAGGCACAAAGACCTCTATTCTATTACTGGGATCAACATGGTAGAAGAAGAACCAAATCCTGCAAGTTTTTCTAACTTCCACATGTGTGCAAATTCTCACAAATTTACACATGCAAAATAAATAAAAATACCATGATAAAAATGTTAAAAAATATAATTTAATCTGAGGGCAGGAGTTAAAATCAAATGCAAGAATACAATGAGTTTTAAGTGTTTGCTGAATTCATAAAAAATAGAAACAGAAACTGAAAACAGAACTCAGAGAGTTCTTTCTAACTCCATTGGCCACTGCCAGCAGGATGTATTTTAATAGATAAAAAGATGCTTGTTTAACACTTTTGGTAATTGTGTAATATAGATAAAAGATTTCTTTTTGTTTCAAAGTCAAATTAATAGTGAAGTAATGGTTGATAAATAAATGGTGTTTGAGTCTTATTTTGTTAATTTGGTTTCATTTTTTTAAAGACAGGGTTTTACATTGTGGTACAAGCTGGGTTGAAACTCATTATGTAGTCAGGCTTACTCTAGACCCAAGGTGGTCTTCCCAACATAACCCTATGAGTGCTAGAATTAGAAATATGAGACACCATGTTTGATCTTTATATTTTTATGTCTGAAGACATTTAAGGAAAAAATTGAAACAACATTTTATTCATAAACTTATTCTTGAGTTTCCAGTGCTGGGTCAGCTTCATTACTAAGGGATTGTATTAAGTGATATTAAATTCACTAAGCAATGGTAAATGTATGCCCTCACAGTGCAAATGGTCATTTGAAAAGCAAAATATGTAAGTTGAATTCATACTTTTTAATTGAAGTCATAAAAATTACTAGAGAAGTCTTTTATGAGCCTGAACTTTATGAGATTCCCAGTGTGTCTGCCACTGGTTTTATAAAGACTTGGGTTTATTTCCCTATAGTGGAAGGAAACTAGTCAAGAAATAAAGCAAGGAGAGAAAGAATTTAGTTACAAAGAGCAACCTAATTGGAAGATGGATTCTTTTCCTCTTAAAGCATAATATTCCAAGAAGGGTGGCTCTTACAGAATTGGTCATCTTAGACTGAAGTTTGCTCACAGGAAGAGGTTTGCAAATAAATGTCATACATTGATCCTAATCTGGTTGCCAATCACAAGAAGTATCTCGATTCTTCCTGCATTAAAATCGACACACTGTTTCTCTAGGATAGTCTTCTCATTAATTAGTTTGTTCTTGCAGTTTTTGAACTCTTCTAAGACAGAAAGAAAGAGGGTGAAGCTTGTGTCAGGCCTTCTTACTGATCACGACACTCAGAGTAATAAGAGACAGCACATTTCTCCTGAGTATTGTGGAGGATAGGACAAGGCAGATGAATGATTCTATCCAAAGATATTTTTACCTTGAGTTGCGGATTAGTTTTCATAAATTTATTTCTAAAAAGTCATATATATATATATATATATATATATATATATATATATATATATATATGTCAAAACAATACAAATAACTAAATAAACAGGGTGACTTCCTATAAATGTCGCATACAACTACCCTGATCCAAAGATAGAGGATAAAAGACACCTAGTGAAGTTCTATCACTCTGATATGACGTGGCTATCACACTCATGAACTGTCACCAATTGTTCTTCCCCTCAAAATATCAAGCTAGTAAAAAATACAGCAGAGATGGTGAGAATGTTCTACAGGCATCACTCTTTAAAAATGAGTTATTGGTGGTTGATACCTTCAGAGAAGGGAGAATCATTGGTTTCTGAGGGTGTTCTCACTTGTAAGTTTCCCTTGTTCCAATGAAGGATCCAAAACACATGCACATATTTGAAATTATTGAGTTCCCCCCACTTGAAAGAGGGAAAATATTAAAATAAAAAATACAGGAATGTGGGAGAAAACATGTTGCAGAGGTATAAGAACACTTGAAGGAGAGAAATAGTTATGGATATGATCATAGTTCATTATATATATGTATGAAATCCTCAAAAAATAAAATTTATAATCAAAATATATAGCTAACAGGTAATATAAATTCATTAATTGCTTAATAGCATTCTGGGAATGAAAGTTTATTTTCAAGAACATGTGCTATGCTAAGTAATGAAAGAAATTTGAAGTGACTATAACCATAATGGGATATTCAGACAACAATGAAACATGGAAAGTATCAACCCTAAATTTGGCAGTTTTTGATATAGGCTAGCCCACACTGGTGATTGTTTCACATTCTTTTGCTGGATGGATCACTAAAGGTTTCGGCATTTCTTCTTCAGGAAGAAAGATCCCAATGAATGTTACTTTGAAGTTGCTGCTAATCATCATCAGTTTTTTTTTCAGCCATCTATCATTGAGAAGATTTACACCCCTCAGGCAAGTAGAAATAAAGCTGAGACAGTGACTTCTATACACCTGTAGGAAATACTCTGGCTAGGAATGGCAAATATTGCACGGAAAATGAACTGTCCTAAATTGTTCCCTCAGAGAAGCTTAATGGTTTTTTCTCATATGGAGAAGCCTCTAGTTTACCAAATCCATTCTTTGTTGATGTGAAACAGGAGGCTGCGGAGACTGGGGCATTTATGTTATGGTGGTTGTCTTTTATGAAAAAAGTCAATATTGTTGTTAGCTAAAATTAGATGACTATGTTCCAAAATCAGAAGAGAACTCTAAAAACATGCCAATTTTATGTGTAAACACAAATAGTAAAATAGATATACATTGAGGTGCCACAAAACTTTCAAATGAAAACTGATTGGGGAAAGGAAATATTGAAATGCAGATTGACATAAAAAATGAATTGTCAATTTAAAAACCAATGCTTGAGTAGATCATGTGATGAACATAAGTACTGAAGGTGTATTTTATTTAAATTAAAAATACTTGAGGAAATAAACAAGGGTTTCAAAACATCCTGTTCCTAAAAAATTACTCTGAGTAGCAAGTGACACATAAGTTATGTATTTTTTTCTAATTTAAACATAAGGGAGTTGTTAATAGTTGGACTAAATGATATCAAAATCTCAAATATTACTGAGTTATTATTGAATATAAAGTATGTGATTGTAGAAATAAGACTCATAAGTTTGTAAACATGAATTGAAATTGTTTGAAAAGAAAACCTTCCAATATGCCCACCCTGAAAAGAATTAATAGCTATGAAGCAACAATTACCTCCATTCCTAAGACATGTTGGGAAATTTTCTGATTCACAAAAAAATAAAATTTTCATTTAATTTCAAGCATCACTTCAAAAGATATGAAATGCATACCATTTTGGTTACTGATGAAATAATCTTCCCATCTACTCTCCCCCTCTTATCCACCCCCACCTTCTCTTCAGAAAAGAGCAGGCCTTCAAGAAACAACAACAAAACAGTACAAAACAGGATACAATATGACAAGGCAAAAAACCTCACATTGAGTCTGAACAAAACAACTCAAGAGAAGGAAAGAGCCCCAAGAGGTGGCAGAAAGGTAAAATATATACCTGTTCCCACTGTTTGGAATCCCACAAAAAACAAAACAAAACAAAACAAAACAAAAAAACAAGCTAATAGCAACAACATATACACAGAAGACCTGATGCAGACATGTTCAGGCACCTTGTTTGCTGTTTTCATCTTTGCAAACCCATATAAGCTTTGCATAGTTGACTCAGTAGACCTTATTCTCCTTCCATTCTGACTACTAAAATATCTCATCCTGCTTTTTCTCAGTGTTCCCTGAGTTCTTAGGGGAGAGACCCAAAGGAGACTTCCAATTTAGCTAATCTATCTGTACTAATGTCAGGCCATGGGTCTCTGCATCTGTTTCAATCTGCTGCAGAACCAAAGCCTCTCTGATGAATGTTGGGCAAGGCAGTGATCTTAGAGTATGCCAGAATATCATAAGGGATCATTCAGTTGTTTTAAGCTTTTTGCTTTGTTTTGTTGTTGTTAGTCAGTTATGTTTGGTCCTGTGCTAGGTTTCTGGGCTATCCAGTCTCTGGTTCCTGGCAATCCAGGAAGTTTCAGACATGGGTTCCCTGTCTTGGTGTAGGCCTCAAGTTCAACTAGGTATTAGATGGGTGCCACAAGAAATTCCTTACCACCATTGCCCCATCAAATCCTGCAGACACACTAAGGGTTTGGGGGCTGGCTTAATGGTCCAAGTTTCTCTTTCGGTTCCCTACAGAGCACAATCCCATAGTGAAGAGACTAGAACTTAAGGGTGAAGGATCCATATAGGCAGCAACACAACCATCCTACATTCAATGAGCTAATTGGATATTGTCTTCAGCAATGGACTACCTCCTCTGTCAGTTTTCAGAGAGTGACCTTGTGCACTTGCATCAGCCTTGGTTATTTAGGAATCTCCACAGGACCCCCTCAGCTAACAACTCAACTGAATACAACCCTTTCCTACCACTGAAAAGTTTACCTTGTTATGAAAAATGACCAGTTCAGATATTTATCCTCCATTATTAGGAATTTTCACTAGGGTCACAATCATAGATTTCAGGAAATTTTCACTGTACTAGGTTTTGACACGACCCACCAAATGCTCCCCCATTTCCAGCTATATCTCCCCCACTTTCTCACCCTCCATCTTCACAGATTGGAAGATCTATGGCTATCAACAATACTGCCAATCCACCTTCAAAGTAGGAATCAGTCTACCACAAAAATCCAGAAATTCCACTCTTAGGCATATACTCAAAAGAAGCACATTCATACAACAAGGACATACGTTCAACGATGTTCATAGCACCACTATTTGTAATAGCCAGAAACTGGAAGCAGCCTAGATGCCCCTCAACTGAAGAATGGGCAGGAAAATGGATGTATCTAGAAGAAACCATTCTGAGTGAGGTAACCCAATCGCAAAAAGACAAACATGGTATGTACTCACTCATATTCAGATTTTAGACATAGAGTAAGGATTACCAGCCTACAATCCACACAGCCAAAGAAGCTAATAAACAAGGAGGTCCCTAAGAGAGACAAACATGGACCCCTGGAGAAGGGGAGAGGTTCAAGATCTGCTGAGCAAATTGGGAGCACGGGAAGAAGGGGGAGGGAACTAGGAGAATGATAAGGGGAGAAGAAGAGGGATGCTGAGGATATGAGGGAGCAGAAAGTTTGAGACAGGGGAAGAATACATGATAACAAGAATGGAGATATCATAATAGAGGGAGACGATTTTGGTTTACAGAGAAATCAGGCACTAGGGAAATATCTTGAGATCTACAAAGATGACACCAGCTAACTATCTCAACAATGCAGGAGAGGCTATCTTAAATGCCCTCCCCTGATTATGAGATTGATGACTGATTTATATGCCATTCTATAGCCTTCATCCAGCAGCTGGTGGAAGTAGAAGGAGACACCCATAACTAATCACCAAACTGAACTGGAACCCAGATGCAGAGAAGGACCAGTGAAGAGCACAGAGGTCCAGACCAGACTGGTGAAACCCACAGAAACAGCTGACCTGAACATCCGGGAACTCTTGCTCCCCAGTCTGATGACTGGACTATCAGCATGAGACTGATCCAGACCCCAGGAACATGAGTTTCTGTGAGGAAACCTCAGAAATCTATGGGACCTCCTGTCGAAGCCCAGTATTTATCCCTAGCATAGGTGTGGACTTTGGGAGCCCTATCCATATAGAGGAATACTCCCTGAGCCAAGACACATGGGGGTGGGCCTAGGCCCTATCCCAAAGGATACAATAGACACTGATGATACCCTATGGAAGGCCTCACCATCCAGGGGGAGCAGAAAAGATATGTGACAGATAAGGATTTAGTTGGGTGGGGTAGGGTAGGACGGGTGGGAGAAGGGAACTGGGATTGTCATGTAAAACAATACAGTTTCTAATTCAAATAAAAAAAAAATCTAGCATTACCACTCTTGGGCATATACCGAAAGGATGATCAATCTTATCACAAAAACACTTGCTCAACTATGGTAATAGCAGCATTATTTGTAATAACCAGAACTTGGAAACAACAATGCTGCTCCTCAACAGAAAAAAAAATGGATAAATAAAGGAAATGTGGTATATTTACAAAACGGCGTATTACTCAGCTGTAAAAAATAATGGCATGAGCAAAGGGGTCAAGACCAGGCTGGAAAAACCCACAGAAACAGCTGACTTGAACAAGGGATTGCTCATGGACCACAGACTGATAGCTGGGAAAACAGCATGGGACTGTTCAGAGCCCCTGAAGGAGGAAGTCTGTTTGGAGGTCTGGAATATCTCTGGGACCACTAGTTGTGGATCAGTATTTACCCCAGCACACAAATGAACTTTGGATGCCCCCTATACATAGAGGGATACTCTGTCAGGGGAGGGTCTAGGCCCTGCTCCAAATAATATGAAAGACTTTGAAGATCCCCATGAAAGGCCTCACCCTCCCTGGGGAGCAGAAAGGGGTTGTGATAGGGGGTGGGTGGCGGAGGGGAGGGAGAGGGAACAGAGATTGACTTGAAAAAGAAGCTTGTTGAGCCAGGCAATGGTGGCGCACACCTTGATCCCAGCACTCGGGAGGCGGAGGTAGGTGGATCTCTGTGAGTTCGAGTCAGCTCTAAAAGAGCTAGTTCCAGTTCAGCCTCTAAAGCCACAGAGAAACCCTGTCTCGAACCCCGCGTCCCCGCAAAAAAAGAAGCTTGTTTCTACTTCAAATTAAATAAATAAATAAATAAATAAATAAATAAATGAAATTTGCAGGCAAATTATTGGAACTAGAAAAAAATCATTTTGAGTGAGATAACCCAGACCCAGAGAGACAATCATGTTATTGTATATATTCATAAGTAGATAGTAGATGTAAAGCAAAAGATAACCAGATCAAAATCCACAGCTCCAAAGAAGCTAGGTAACAAGGAACACCCATAAAAGGGGGACATATGGATCACCCAGGAAAGCAGAAATAGATGAGATCTCCTGGGTAAACTGGGGGTTGGAGTGGTAAAGGGGGGAGGGAACTGAGTGTTAGAGTAGTAAAGGGGATGAAAACATGAGGGAACTGAATAATCAAGTTGGGAAAGGGAGAGCAAGGACTGAGATATCTTGAGAGAGGGAGCCATTAAGGGACTAGGGAAAAACCTTATCCTAGGGAAATTCCCAGCAATCCACAAGGATGACCTTATACTAATACTGACCCTTAGCAATAATGGAGAGGGTGCCTATACTGGCCTTACCCTGTAATCAGATTTTTGTCTACCCTATTATTATAGAACCTTCATCTGATGGAAGCAGATACAGAAATCCACATCCAATCACCAGGCCAAGTTATGGGAGTCTAGTTGAAGAAAGAAGGGGTTAGATAAGCAAGCAGGTGTTAAGATTATGATGGGGAAATTCACAGAGACAGTTGACCAGAACTTGGGGGAGCTCATAGATTCTTGACTTACAGCTAGGGAGGCAATGGGACTAACTCAGGGCTGATACATGTGGGAAAGAGTTTCATAGCCTGGCATGATTGTGGAAACCCTGGCAGCAGGACTGGGATCTATCTCTAATTCATGAGCTGGCTATTTGAAGCCCATTCCATGAGGCTCAGTCTTTATTTGGGTGGGAAGGACTTGGTCCTGACTCAATTAATTGTGTTAGGCATTGTTGACTCCCCATGGGAGGTCTTACCATTTCTGGGGAGTAAATGGGGTAGGTTTCTGGAGATTGGGGAGGGGAGGTAGATAAAGGTGGGAGAACTGGTGTTGGTATATGAAATTAATAAAAATATAAAAGAAGGGAAAGGGACAAGATCTCCTGAGCAAATTGGGAGCATGGTGGGATGGGAGAGGGAACTAGGTGAATGAGATGGGGAGAAGAGGAGGGGTGGGGAAGACAGGAAGGAGCATGAAATTTGAGTTGGGGGAAGAATAGAGGAGAGCAAGATAAGAGATACCATAATAGAGGGAGCCATTATAGGTTTAAAGAGAAATCAGGCACTAGGGAAATGTCTGGAGATCTATAAAGATGACACCAACTAACAATCTAAGCAAAAGAGTAGAGGCTACCTTAAATGCCCTCCCCTGATAATAAGATTGATGACTACCTTATAGGCCATCCTATAGCCTTTATCCAACAGCTGATAGAAATAGAAGCAGACACCCACAGTTAAACACTGAACTGAATTGGAATCCAGTTGCCGAGAAGGAGGAGTGATGAGTGAAGGAGTCAAGACCAGGCTGGTAAAACTCACAGAAACAGCTAACATGAACAAGGAGGAGCTCATGGACTGGGGAGACTGATAGCTGGGAAACCACCATAGGACTGATCCAGACCTAGTGAATGTGTGTGTCAGTGAGGAGGCCATGGAAATCTATGAGGCCTTTTGTAGTAGATCAGTACTTATCCCGAGGATAGGAATGAACTTTGGGAACCTCCTCCACCTAGAAAGATACTCCCTCAGCCTAGACACAGGTGTGTGTGTGGGGGGGGGGTTCGTAGGCCCTTTCCCAAAGGATATGACAGATTCTGAAGACCCCCATGGATGGCCTCACACTCCCTGGAGAGCAGAAATGGTATGGGATAAGTAATGTGTTAGTGGGGGGCAGGGGAGGAGGGGAGGGAGAGGGAACTGGGATTGACATGTAAAATAATCTTTTTTCTAATTTAAATAAAAACATAGAAAAAGTATAACAGAAAATTAACCTGTGCTGGAATTTTGATGGTAATTGTTTTGAATCTATATGCTACTTTTGATAGGATGGTCATTTCTACTATGTGAATTCTACTGATCCATGAGCATGGAGATCTTCCCAACTTGTGAAATCTTCTTCAAAGATTCAAAGTAGTTCTCATGTAACCTTTTCACATACTTTGTTAGTTATCACAAGAAATTTTATATAACTTGAGGCTACTTAGAAGGATATTCTCCCTAATTTCTTTATTGGTCCATTTGTCATTTGTATAGAGGAAGGCTAATGAATTTTCTTATAGTTGTATCTTGTATCCAGCCACTTAACTGAAAGTGTTTATCAGCTATCATTGTTCCCAGTTAGAATTTTTAGGGTCATTGATATATATTTTCATATCATATGCAAATAATGTTACTTTGACTTCTACATTTCCACTTTGTATCCCCTTAATCTGTCAGCTGTCTCATTGATATAAGCAATAATTTTTAACATATCTACACAATAGAAGCAGAAGGAATATTTCTGAATTCATTTTATGACATTATAGTTATTCTGATATTTAAATCATATAATTATTCAACAAAGAGAATTACAGACTGATTTCCCTCATGAACAGAGATGCAAAATTAATCACTAATATACTTTGAATCTGAATCCAAGAACACTTCAAAAACTTCATCCACCATTATCATCAAGTAAGCTTCATCCCAGAAATGCAGGGATAGTTCAATATATGAACATCTGTCAGTGTAAACCCATAATATAAACAAATTGAAAGAAAGACACCTCATAGACATCTCATTAGATGCCAAGAAAGCCTTTTATAAAATTCAACATCATGTCACAACACAGGTCCCAGTGAGAATAGGGATACAGAGACATACTTAAACATAATAAAGACAGTTTACAGCAAATCCCTAGCCAACATCAAATTATATGGGGAGAAACTGAAAGCAATTCCACCAAAATCAGGAACAAGACAAGGTTCTACATTTTCTCTGCATCCTGTCAAAATAATACTTTACCCTAAGAGTAGGTCACATGTAGAGAAGAAATTTATACCTAGAACTGCAAATATGATCAAAACTAATAATGAGGAAAGTCTCAAGCCCTTAAAGAGGAACCTTCTGTTGTCTGTAAGAAAATCATCTGGTTGAAGTGTGTATTTGAAGAACTTGAAAGAATACCTTCAAAGTGCTGACAATAAATGACTATGGTAGCTCACCCATTCATTGCTCAGAGATTTAAAGCAATTTGACTCTCCATCCCCAACACACAGAGAACATTTAACAAAAAAAAGGAGTAGAAAATAATGTAAGATACTCAGATGGTTGGGGATGTGGCAAAATGTTGCTTTCTACAAATAACATTGCTGATGTGCACATAAATTTAGAGAAGTTCTGCTTACCTTCACATGAGCTGTGAAAAGTAACGCCATTGTGGATGGGGCAGTAGCCACTGAGGTTGTCTATTCCCAAATGGATGACACCATAACCCATGCACATGTGGATAGCATTGTACTCAACTGGTTAAAAAAAAAAAAAACACATAAATGAACAAACAGAAAAGGAAGTGAATTTGGAAGTGAAAGTGTTAAGGTGTTCCTGGGAAAGCTGAGAGAAGTGCAAGTTGGTTATTGCCAAGATACAATGCATAAATATATGGAATCTTCAAAGAATAATTGATAATTTATTGAGAGAAGGATGAAGTAGAGGATGAGCGAGCTTGGATGGGGAACTGAAGATATAGTTAAACAGGAACAAGAATATGGGATGGTGTGGCATTGCACAGTATGGTGGATATAGATAATAATGTACTATATATACTTTTTGAAAAATAAAAAAAATTAAAAATTTAGACATAGTAAAAGATTGTCATTACAAAATATAACTATGCCTAACTTAATGTTTAAATAGTAATAAAAATATTATTGAATTAATATGAACACATTTGGTTTTAGAGTATATGTTAATAATCAACAATATAATCAATATTTAAGTATGATCAGTAATATTTGATACAAAATTGCCTTTGAAATACTAAGAAAATATTGATAATCTAAACAAAGAATTTAAATGGCATAGCAACTTCTAGAACTCTCAAGACTTGGTGGAGAACATCAAAATATTTTGAAAGGATTAAAATTTATTTGTAAAAAACACACATTTTTAAATCATTTTTATTTGAATGAGAAACAAGATTGTTTTACATGACAATCCAAGTTGCTTTCTCCCTCCTGTCCTCCCCCACCACCACTCCCCCAACTTAAACCCTACCACTGAGTAGTACTCCATTGTGTAAATGTGCCACATTTTCTCTATCCATTCTTCAGTTGAGGGGCATCTAGGTTGCTTCCAGGTTATTGCTATTACAAATAATGCTGATATGAACATAGTTGAACAGATTTCTTTGTTGTATGAATGTGCTTCTTTTGGGTATATGCCTAAGAATGGGATTGCTTGATCTTGAGCTAGACTGATTACCAATTTCCTGAGGAATTGCCATACTGATTTCCACATCCTCTCCAGCATAAACTGTCATTGGTGTTTTTGATTTTGGCCATTCTGACAGAACACACAACATTTTTGCACACATTAGTTTTTTGCAGGACCAAACTCTAAAACCACTTCATTCAACATTGAATGCATTTGTAAGATCAACTTAATTTTCATTGAAGGGAGTGCTATGTAAGAAACCAAAGGACACAGGAGAGTGGTTGTGAAAAATATAACCATATTTCCCCAAATTCTTAACTCTTTCATTTGAAACACCCATACTATAAAAAATATAAGCTCACTTATTTTCAGAATTTCTTTTACTCACTATTTTAGAATCTTGACATTGGAATCGTTTTAACAAAGAAAACAATTGCAGACTTCAAAGACCATTATAGAGTTAATAAAAAGATATCCAAAAATATCTTTCCAGCTTTCTAGCTTACTCCCAAGACATTTGCCACTGTCTTCTAAAATGAAGTCATCATGGTGATTAATGCTGATGTACACAAGTTAGTTTCTGTTTATTTCTAGCAAAAGAGCCAATGTGTTTGCTGTTAAATTTGGCCTTGGATTACCAGATCAAGATAATGATAACCTAGGCAAGTGTTATTTATATTATAAACTAATGTCCAATTAAGAAGAAAAGATGAAACTGAAATAATGATACTACAAATAATATTATTTCAGGCTGGAATTAAATAAGTAAAAATCTCATTAAATGTTTTCTAAAAGCTTTGGAGAGCAATATTTGCATAATCAAAACAATTACCTATGTGTTTATTGAAATGTTTCAGTTTCTCAGAATTATGCACATTTTATTTTAATTGTCAATATAATAAATATTTTCTTTATTATGTATATATCCTTATCATTTATGGTCTGTGAATTTATTTTGTTATGAAAATAATAAACTATAACAGGATATGAACTTTTTCATCTAATGATAATTTTACTATCACTGGTCAGGTGACCAAGTTTCAAAGAAAACCTTTGATTTGCTATGCCCAATAGTGACACAAATAGCATTATTAGTTTTTTCAAGTTCAACAATATCAGCTTTTACCTTGTTTTGAGTAATTATTTTAAAATATCAATATACTGGCTATAATTCATTCACCATTAAATTCATTTGTAATATAGAGCAATGGTTAACCAAATCTTATATCTAACGTGAAAAGTTGTTGAGCCAGAATTTCTTTGGTTATATCACAAAGAAGAGATAAACTCTTGGGGCTTTCTAAAATGATGATGCTTTCTTGGTGTAGAAGGAAAGGAATCTGTCAGGAACTAGAAACCTTCATCATTTAGCTCTGCATTTTTCTCTTGCAGATATGACAGAACTGATTCAAAATGAAAGCTGTTAAAGTCATGAGTCGAGTTATAAATCAAGACATTAAATATAGTAAAGTGTGAATATAGAAAGTATAGCCAGTTGATTACCTACCTCCACTGTAAAATACTTGACTATTAATCTGTGTTTTACCTTTCTATTTTCAGTTTATATTAGTCATTACTGATATTCATTTGTATATGCATCTTTCAATTATGAAACTTTCTAATAATTTGTTCTCAGAAACCC
The DNA here is from genome assembly GCF_003668045.3 of Cricetulus griseus. Taxonomy (NCBI): domain Eukaryota; kingdom Metazoa; phylum Chordata; class Mammalia; order Rodentia; family Cricetidae; genus Cricetulus; species Cricetulus griseus. The sequence goes on along the minus strand of NC_048595.1, from coordinate 135,953,896 downwards.
TTATATTGAGGACTGGGTCATTAGCTTAGGGTTAGAGTGCTTGCCTTTCATGTATGATGCCCTAGATTCAATCCCATTATTATAAAACAAAATCAAACATTCTTAATGAGCATTGTGTGATAACACACTTTCTCCACAATTCTTAGGTTTTTAAATATGCCAGAAAATTCACAAGAAATGATGGGTAATATTGTCTCATCAATTTGATACAGGCATTTCCATTAAGTCTAAAATCTAGCAATCCTGATTTACTTTTTTTTCTCTAGGTCAAATACGTGTAATTAGCAATATAATGTGTGGTGATTATTTTGTTTGTTTCCCTGGAGGAAATTTCTTTATCCTCTTTGGAGAGTTGATATATCTAATTTGGTAATAAAATATATGAATTAAATCCAAAGTTAGTATCAATTAAAGTACTCCAAACTATAAGGTTATGGGGTAAATAAATGTCAAATGCTTCATGCTTTACATGTTACAAGCTGCATGGCTTTTCTGGGAGAGAGATGAAGAAAGATCATTTTTTCCAGATGCAGAGAACATGCACTCACCAAGACAAAGCTCCATGCAAGTTCTGTTTGGTAAACAAATGCTTATCAAAGTATGAGGAACTTATGATGTTCCCTTTGTGTTGCTGATATCTAAAGCTCTGAAAAGTCTTGTCATATTGTTTACTTCTTACAAAGTAGCAATTTCATCCCCAAAGGGATTGGCCTAGGAGAGTCTGATAGCATCATAAAGGCCTCATGAATTTGAGCATGATGAGCAGTCTAACTCTTATGATTCTCTTCCTACCACAAATCAATGCTAATAGACTCAGTGTTGACAGGGTCTCATTACAGCTACTCTGCTTCGAGACAGAGATCACCATATCTGGAGTAGAGGAAATTGTTACATGTCACACTACCCTTCCTCGGCTTTTAAATTCTTTACCCATTTTATATTTCTTTAGGTGTTCTCTGTATCCATCCTATAGCATGGATAAAAGTAATCATGAGTGTGTGTGTGTGTGTGTGTGTGTGTGTGTGTGTGTGTGTGTGTGTGTGTGTGTGTGTGTTCTTTCTGTCTGATCTGTCTGTATGATTTTGTAATAAAGTGTATCAAAATGATGAGAGATGGTTATGCAAATCTTCTTGTGTCTTTTTAAAATCTGAGAAGTGTGAAGAGAGAATGTTGATGCACAGTCCTCATTGGAAATGCTTTGCAAAATGTTTCCTTTATTGTTATATTTGAATATGTACATTTGAATATACACTTTGAGAAGTCCCCAACAGATCAAAGGAAATATTCTATCCAAGATCTTCCCCTGATTGAATTACTTAGTGATTGGGTTGCCTATAGAAATACAGGTGAAAAACTGGTATAATGGCATATGCCATGAATCCAAACACTCACACAGAGGGTATCTGTGAGCTCTAGGACAGCTTGCTCAACATATGAAATTGCAGGACACCTGTGTCTACAGTGAGAAACTGTTTTTTCGACTGAAAAGAAAGAGGGAGAGAGAGAGAGGAAGGGATAGAGGGGAGGGAAGAACGAGCAGTGTAGGAACACAGGAAGGAAGGAAGGAAGGAAGGAAGGAAGGAAGGAAGGAAGGAAGGAAGGAAGGAAGAAGCAAAGAGAGAAAGAATGGAAGGAAAAATCAAAAGACAGGAATATCCCCCAGCAAATACTCCAGTGACTTAGGGAAATCTTTAATAGCCCATGTTCACCTCTGTACAGTAGCAAATGGAATGTCAAAGAGAGGAGGATTCTCATGGGGATTTTGTAAGCCCAAGTTCTCCTGACTCTTACATTTTTTTCCCCATACTAGCAGGCCTGATTTTGTAAGAGTCTTGTGTGGTCATTGTAGCTGCTGTGATTAGATTATGGTATTCATACTCAATTCACAGGAAGCAGCTGCTATACATCTCTAATCCACATGAAGCCAACCTTGTTCAAAAAGCTGTGAACTTGATCTGAGCCTTGTCATGCTTCTTCTAGATGCTGTTATTGAATGAACATAATATTACTTGTTAATATAATTTGCATATAAATAATATTTAACAAATTTTGGTTAACTTATTGTATATAGTGTGACTACCATAGTCCCTTTCAGGTTTGAGAATAGATAAGAATATAGTACATTGATTTTCAGCAAATATTTTTTATGTCTATGTTATCTATAGACTCTAGCTCATGAAAATAAGAGAATTTCCAAATTTATGGCCCTGATAGTTAATTTTTTTTATGAGAAAGAAAATTATTTTACATGTCAATCCCAGGTTTCTCTCCTTCCCCTCCTCCCCTGCCCTCCCCCAACTAATGCCCTACCTATCCCATACCCTTTTTGCTCCCCAGGGAGGGTGAGGCTTCCATAGGGGATCTTCAAAATCTGTCATAGTCTTTGGGATAGGGTCTAGGCCGACCCTCTTGTGTCTAGGCTCAGGGAGTATCGCTCCATGTGGGATGGGCTCCTAAAGTCCATTCCTATGGTAGAGATAAGTACTGATCCACTACAAAAGGCCTCAGAGATTTCCAAGAGTCTGATAGTTAAATATTAATCCTTTCTAATTTAATCTTGGTCTCTTAGTTTCATTATGCGATACATATGAAATTATAGTCATACGTCAGTACAGTTAAGTTTTAGTAGTTTCACATAATTCAATAACTAATTCTCACTATAATTTTTGATGCTTTTAATACATTTTTAAAAGTATTTAAAAAATTTCTTTTTGGAATTTTGGGAAATTCATATCATATACCCCAATTCCCCTTACCTCCTAGTCCCTCCATATCTTCTACTCACCCCTCCAGGAACACCCCTCCAAAAATGAAAGATCTAAACAAAGCAAAATAAGCAAAAAAGAAAAAGAAAAAAGAACAGAAAACAAAACAACAACAAATAACAAAAAAACTTCTTCACTCCTCCATCTTTTCTGCCATGCAACACTTCTTCATTAGTCCAATGGCTTTGATACAATTTCTTCCTTTTCTTCCCACAACATTTATTAATTCCCATTTAAATTGTTTATAGTTTAGAGAATTGAAGTGCAAGTCTGTTTTCCAAAAATAATCTATCTTGATCTTCAGTTTTTAGTGTGGTTTTGAAAAGGAAACATGTTTCTGAATGGATTTGATCTCTCACCTGCTGTTCCATTAGCATTTCTTCTATACTCACTTGTGGGATTGTACAGCTTTCTTCATCTAGCATTTAAATTTTATGTTAAGTAAGTATGTAAATGTACTGTAAATGTACTTTTTATTCAAAAAGAGGAACCATAAGAGATTGATGCAATTATTCAATAAATATCTTCAGCTGTAGATTCAGCTGCAAGTAGTTAACAGGCTAAAGGTTACACATATAAAAGTTCTGAGTTTAAATTAAAACCTACTAGAACAAATATTCAGAAACATAACCACTTAAAAGAAAGCAAATATCTTCATTAGATAAAAATCAATCTTATTGGTTGTTTTGATATGAAACCTCTTTAATGATCTGAAACAATCACATTTGATGAGCAGTAGTCAGTCCCTTCTGGCACACTCCTGTGATCCCAGCACCCATGACATTGACAGAAGGAGAGCAAGTTCTCAAGTCAATCTAGGATGCCTAGGAAGTCTCTATCTCAAAATCAAGATTAAAAATGGCAAACAATTAAATGGATAAATAGTAAACATTTGGATGTTTATTGTATTGACAATATATGGCTCACACATTTATAAATAAATAATATGCATCCTTGTGTTGTCTGTGTTGATACATTCACATAACTAACAAACATTTATGCATTGAGATTTGCAGGCAACATTGGAAACACAAAATTCATTAACTGTTGCAAGGGAGACAAAACTCTCTTTTCTAAACTGTGGATAGAAACAAACAGAAAATTTTGCTTATAGCTTTGGAACCTTCGACAAGGCTTTCCTTTTAGAAATATTTGGATATTGCAAGGCTTCAATTATGCTAGGTTTTATATTTGATTTGATAATGCATGGTTTTGTTTCTCTTTCATTATTTGTTTCTCAGAAATTTCTCACTAATCAGGGTCCATGCTGTTCTGTTTTGAGAAATAACCTAAGCACTGAATTTTTTATTTGAAAATCTAAGATGTTTCCTCAGTCCTTTGACCTAAATACATAATATTAGAATTTCTTCATTTTTATACCACATACCTCATTATAGCATCTCCTGTCTGGATATCTTTTTATATCTCTTATTTTTCTTTACAAGAAGCTCAGTATTCTAGAGAAAATTGTTCTAACATGAGCTCCCTAGCTTGCTATATCTGCCTCAAAATTATGGTTAAAATTTTATTCCTGCCTCCCCCTACAGCTAAGCATATATCTCAAAGGCACTCATGTGCTCTTCTTATGCCTCAGCCCCATTGTACTATCTTCCATGTGAGTTTATTTATTGCCTAAGACAAAAAATCGTGATGTGCTTTTATTACTGTCCTTTCCAGTTGACTCTTTTGAAATGTCTGAATAGCCTACCAGAATGGTAAATCACTTGATTAAAAATCATACTTTAGACTTACTATGTGTTGAAGAATCATGTAAAAACTAAAGTATTCCTACCATATTGATGTCACTATTTGTATATTTCATAATTATGTGCTCAGTTCAATGAGAGAAAGTCTCCAGGGATCTTGCCATGTCAGAATAACAGAGACTGACAACTTCTTTGTACATCTGTTATCAACAAAATTGAAAGCATATCTTGAAATGTGGGTAAGCTGCTTAAGAAAATGAGCACATATATTTGATTGTTTGACATTTTTAGACATGGTTACTCTGTGTATCCCTAGTTATCTTGGAACTCTCTTTGTTGACCAGGCTTACCTCAACCTCACAGAGATCCACCTGCCTCTGAGTGCTAGGATTAAAGGCATGTGCCACCACCAGCAGCTGAGAATGGGCACTTTTCCAAGGAAATAATAGGAAAGGACTAAATGCTTGTATTTGTATGTATTTACACACACACACACACACACACACACACACACACACACACACACACAACACACACACACACACACACAATCATTGGGTAAACGAAAGCAGTTTATAACTGGAAAAAAAATGAAGAAAGGATATTTTTCAAAATAATGATTACAACTAGGAAATAAAAAGTGAAATGCAATGAGTGCTATCAGTGAGTATAACACCCATTGAATCAGAAATAAGTTTAATGTTATTTTGACAATTATTCTACTATCTTAAATAAAAACTTATTTAGCAAATATAGATCTTTCAACAGCCTTATGAAAGGATGATTAATGTATGCACAGATTAGAAAGTAATTAAGTGATAACGTCTTAATGTAACACTTTGATTTATAAGGTTTTTCTTTAAAATTAACATTACTTATATTCTTTTTGAATATACTAATAAATTTCAGATAAAAATTATATATATACATATATATATGTATATATATATATATATATATATATATATAAAGAGAACACAAGCATATTCATGAATTCAGTCAAATATGTATTAAAGTTGACTTTTCTTGCAAATATATTTTTGCATGAATGCACCACCTGAAACATTCATATAATATTTTCAGAATGGGAAATAGTCAAAGTCTAGAGTTAATATGAATGCATTCACTTAGTTATAACTTCAAGCTCTACGTTCTGCCTGCCCATATGCTGTTCAGAAAGTAACTGACATTACAGGATTGAAATATTTGAATTGTGTATAAATTATACAATACACTGATTGAAACATTACAAGCAAAGGCCAGTAAGCAAAGGAACTATTACTTCAGTTTTTAAAATCCTTAGAGTTCATGATATATCATAAATAAATTTTGCCAATAAAATTAAAATAGGGCATGAAAGCCAGTCAGTGGTGGCACATGTTTTCAATGCCAGCACTTGGGAGGCAGAGGCAGGCAGATCTCTGAGTTTGAGGTCTGTCTGATCTACAAAGTGAGTTCCAGGCCAGCCAGTGTTATGCAGAGAAACCCTGTCTCTAAAACTCAAAAAAAAAAAAAGAAGAAAGAAAAGTAGTACATGAAATAAATTATTTTTACTTGAGTGAGATTTTTAATCCCCTAAACGTAACAGAAGAAACAGAAAATCAAAATAGAAATTAACTCAACTTGGAATATTTAAGTTGGGTTATTCATTTTCATAAAAAGTTTCAAGAAAAAATATTTTCTTGATCAAATGTTACTAATGAAAACTAATGCCAATTCAGATACATTTTGCTAAAAATCAGCAAAATGTTACACAGTCTCCAATTCCTTTACATCACCACCACAACCCAAAATAAAACATGAAGGGAATGTTATGAGGGTGTTATAATGGCCTCTCTTAAATGGCAATGTTACATGTATAGACCAATAGAATAGGGACTCATAAAAATAAGCATTAGAGAAAGTGCTAGTAGAAATCACTCATGTGGTAAACTAGAAGAAGGTAGAGTTTCTAGATCAGTGAAGCTGGACAGACTATAAAGGAAGACAGCCACTCCAACTAGCCTATCATTATTGATATGATATGAAGAGATAAAAGGAAGACTTGAGTTTGCAAAATAATGAATCTTTATGTAAGCTCATGTAATTGAAGAAGGAATGGATCATTGTTATTATAATTTTGGTTTTCCATCATATAAATATGTATGAAGATGATAATAAGTTTAATCTTATAATTTCTTATGAGTTTTCTTTTTTACTTGCTAAAAATCACATTTTCAAAGGTACAAAAGTAAAATATCAACACAGAATATAGTAACTGGATCTGCAAACAACTGTTGTGTGAGTGCTTATGGGTATGAATTAACTTAATACAGATTCATTTCACATTTTACATTCAAATTATGAGTTAATTCTGAATATGTTAGGGTACTTTTTGAGATTTGTTATATTGAATACAAGTTATATTTCATTTCCTCTGTGAACATGGTAAATTATAGCGTAAATTTGGAAACAGCTTATCATCCAGAGTAAAACTCACCTAGTTAACAACTTATTTTTTATCTACTCCCACTATTCCCTTCACTTAGTTTACTGTACAGTGATCAGTGATATTTCAGTATTATATTATCATTTAAAAACATTGGTATCAATGGCATCCTCTCCACCACTACCTAGATTCTTAGTTGGGATCATCCCTGTAGTTGCACTAACATTTCCCCTATGCCAGACCTCTCTTCATACCTGTACTGTCTCCTTATATCAAGGCATCTACTATCCTGCCCTCCTCTATTCCTCCCCTGTCTCAGTCCTCTTATTCTCCCCCTTCCCCTTCTTCCCTTCCCACCTCTTTCCTCTCCAGCCCACCCCATGCTCCCACTTTGTTCAGGGGTTCTTGTCCCCCTCCCCTTCTTTGAGGGATTATACAGTCTTCTCTTCAGGTCCTCCTTGTTTCCTAGCTCCTATGGCAGTGTGGATTGTAGACTACTAAGCCTTTGCTCTATGTCTAAAATTCATATAGGAGTGAGTACATACCATGTTTGTCTTTTTGTGACTGGGTTACCTCACTCAGGATGGTTTCTTCTAGTTCCATCCATTTGCCTGCAAATTTCAAGATTCCATTGTTTTTTTTTTTTCCTGCTGAGTATCACTCCATTGTGTAAAACGTGGTAACGTTTTCTCTATCTATTCTTCAGCTGAGGGGCATCTAGGTTGCTTCCAGGTTCTGACTATTACAAATAATGCTGCCATGAACATGGTTGAACATATGTCCTTATTGTATGAATGTGCATTTTGGGGTGTATATATAAATCTGATTATTGTATGTTCCTCATTGAGTATTGCAGTTTTATAAATATAATAACACAAACTTAAAAGATATTTAACAATGGTGACTGAATTATTAGATTTTTAAACATCTTGCTTAACCCATGTATCTCCATTTAATGGCAACTTCATAAATAGGATACACATCACAATTAATGTCTCTAGTTTAAAATCATGATTTTTAAATATGACTGATGCCAGATTTGGAGCCTATAACAGATTCCAATGTGATTGACTTTATATATGCCTTTTAAGTATATAATCAAATATTTGGCATCAGAAATCAATACAGGAGGAGTATGGCAACTTTCTGCTATAATAGATGCAGGTCTACAGTACCAAACCTGGCTCTGATAGCACCCCCCAATGCTGAGTTTTTACTGCAGCCTGATCTTTACTATCCTATGTTTTCACTGCCCAATGTGATCTAGAGCTTTGTAATCTTGGCCTCATCATTCACAGAAAATGCTGACATTTTCATCCATTATTTTTTTATTCTTTAAAATGTGTTTATAGACTATATCTTTGCATTTGGTACTTCTATGGGAAAAGCAAAAAGGACAAAAATTCTACTTTCATATCCTAGCCAGAAATCGCAAACATTATACAACCAAGGAAAAAAAGACATGTCAGACAGTGCAGGACATTGTGTTTTCAAAAGAGTACTTGGAATTCAGGGAACAAAGACTTCTCCAATAATTTAACATTTGAACAAAGGTGTGGGAGAACTGAGGAGGCCTGAGTCATGAGGATATCTAGAATGACCTTTAAAAATAAAGACAGCAGAAATGAAAATACCTTGAGTATTTCCTACATTTAATAATATCAGAATATCTGTGACTGACTTAAAATAAGTCAGCAAATCCGGGTACAGAATAGAAAAAAAAAAGTATTAGTAATAACATGGAGCCTAGTCATTTTAAGTACATTGGATTTTATTTTGAGAAATATAAAAAAGGAGAGATTTTATATGAAATACCATATACCTGCTTATGCACATAGGTGTTCTCTCTCTGTCTCTGTCTCTTTGTGCCCTTCTTTCTTTCTTTCTTCTTTCATTCCTTACTTTCTCTGTCTCTCTCTCTGCCCCCCCTCTCTCTCACACACACACATATACACCTATAGAATAACATACTATGACGACATGGTTTTTAGGATGTGCCATATTATTTAATGTTAGAAATCACAATAATTCAAGGAGACTAAGTGGTCATGGACTGGAAAGACGAGGCGTAGTGAATGTGTTCTCATACTGGACTCTAAGATATATAGTGAATGATGACGAATATGCACTTGCTTTAACTTAAAGGAAAAAGGAACTTTACTCTAAAATGAGCAGAGGTTAAGAAAGTATTTACAATACTTTCCACATGAGAATTTCTGCTTTATTTTCTGTTGTGCAATAGTAAAGCATCTTTATATCTTGGTAGGGATAACTCTGGACATGAAAAGAAATGTAAACTGTCCTACAGAGATACTAGCCAATTACAAGTGCAAAGGCTCTAAATGGAAGAACAATATATTTTCTGCAGTAATAGGTGCCTATATAGTAGCATGGGCTGTTAACTTTACACAGGTAGCCAGAGAACTGGAGACAGCTGTGGGCAAGTCATACACCACTGAGTTAGGATATCTGGAAGTTTATTTTCTACTTTGTTCTGAATTTCTAACCTAACTGGGAAAATCAGCAGCTAAATTGAAGAATGAAGGAATTAAATTTTACAAGACACATAGTACATTTGACAAAAGAAGAAACACTGGGAGGTCATCTCAATAAAATAAATAATTATTTGCCTGAAAAAAGCATTAGCTAGTTCAAAAACAGCACTAAGCATCTCTTTAAGGTCTCTGAACAAGAATGGGCAGACAGACCCAACAGCAAGGTTGTGATTATCTCTGGCTGCATTCTGATAGTTGAGTGCTACTCAAAATATATATCATTATTGATGCATTTGGAGATATACCAAATGAATATATGATGGATAAGAAGGGCATGATATGTGGGTAATAGATAAATCGGTAGATAAATAGCCTAGCTAAATAGAAACAGATGAAAGATATTTGATAGACAAATAGATAGTTTGATATATGATAGGGAGATATATAGCCACTTTATGGATAAACAAGAATAGATAGATTTAAGATAAATAACAAATAAATTAATGGATAGCTGGATAATAGGATGGTAGATAACTAAATAAATAAAAGATAGTTGTGTAGGTAGATTAGATAGATTAAAGATATGCTGATAGATGATTCATAGATATTTAGATAATAGGTAGATAAATGGATAGATAGATAGATAGATAGATAGATAGATAGATATAAAAATAGATGGATAGACAGATAGAAAAATAGATGACAGGTAGGCAGAAAGACAGATGACAAAGCATAATTTTCTGGCCTTGATAACTACACTAATGCTTTTGTCTTCCCTTATGTTGTATTTAGCTCTGTCCCATATTAGGAACTTTTTCTCATCTCTTTTCAAAGAACTTTCCAGCTCAAAACTTTGATTACCTTTCCAGGGCTTCCAGTGTGGTTCCCTAAGAGTCATTCAGACCAAAGGTGACAAACTGTACAGTAGTTGCAAAATAACAGTCTCTAATCTCATTCAAAATTCAAGATAAAACAATTTGTTAAAATGTCTTAAACATAATTATGATATAAACCTAATAAGTATATATCATAAACAATATAATCAGTTTTATTTTTAAAACTCTATTTATAAAAGCTCTATTTATAGGGAGATTTCTTCAAGTTTACAACTATTGTACATATTAATAGCATAGCATTTCAATTAATAAACATTAATTAATCAATGTATTTTATAAATTTTATCTCTGAGATACTATTATGGGTGTCTCATCTGTATAAGTTTGGATATGACTTAGACACTTAACATTTTATGTAGATAAGTTTTGAGTAGATGATAGAGAAACTGATAATGATAAATGAATGTATAAAGAGATAAAAATCCTCTGATGGAGATAATAATGAATAGAAATAAATAATTTGGTTAAACTAAAAAAGATAGAATATGCTATATTATGATTACAGATAATAAAGTATTCATGTTTAAATATCTTATTTTGTAATGTGAAAATTTTACCTCGCTACTTCAAATTAATAAAATAAAAATAATCTAGATTTTAAAGTACTAGTTAGCTCATGAATATGTGTTTGAATATGCCAATTATATTTAATTGCTCACACAGAAAATAAATTAATAGCAACATGAAAAAAATGAGTTCTCTTTCCTCAGAAAGATTCATATCAATTAAATATAAAATTAATGTTATTATTTCTGCTAATAGAATCTGAGAGTGGTTGTTATTTGATTAAAAAAAACTATTATAACAGTCTCTGTGCTTAAGGATCTGCTAAACTCAATGTTAGGAATAAAAATGTTTGAAATATATTTTAAAGTTTACATTCATTTTTGGATTGGACTTATAGGGATAGAATAAAGGTTTTTGTTTCCTCATTAATTTTTATTAATAAAAACATCAAATATTTAATACTAAAAATTTAAGTACATTGTATATTACCTTTATAACAATATAAATTTTGTGGGAAGACAGCTAATTCTAAATGATGTGACCACTGAAAATGAAGTTCAAATATGGAAAGTAACTAGCATGCTAAGAGTACCTATATGTCTTAAGTACATGTGGTTGGTAACAGACCTGAAATAAAATTTCAAAACTTTGTCATTTGTATTGTAACATAATTGATGGTCATATTGAAAGGAAATATTTCTAGATTTATTTATTTTTATGTGAATGAATATTTTGCCTACATATATTTAGGTGTACCATGTGCATCTCTGATGCCCAGGGAGGCCAAAATATGTCATCAAATTCCCTGAACTGGAGTTACATGCAGTAAGACAACATAGGGGAGCTCGAAACCTAACTTCATTCCCCAGGAGAGCAACAGTGTATTTAACTGCCAAGCCTTCTCTCAATCCCCTAGAATGTTTTAATTTCTGTATTTTCACAACTTCCTGTGGAATCTCCACTGTCTTAATCAGAGAATGAATTAGAAATTAAGATGTATAATTCTAACAGTTATTCTAGGAGAATTCTAGAGTTTTGATTCCATAACTATGCACCATAATTATATTCAAGTAGTAATAATTTTTAATTGGCAATAGATTCTTCTCTAATACAATACATCCAGACCAAAGTTGCCACTCTCTCCACTTTTCACAGCTCCTCCAACCTACCTTCTCCTCCAGATGCACTCCCCCTTTGACTACCTTCAGAAAAGAGCAGGTTTGCAAGGGACAGCAACCAAACATGTCAAATAAGACAATGAAAAAGACCTCATATCCAGACTGGACAGGACAATCCAATAGGAGGAAAAGAGTCCCAAGATCAGGCAAACGAGTCAGAGACATTCCTGCTCCCACTGTTAGGAGTCCCACTAAAACACCAGTCTAGCAGCTATAACATATATGCAGAGGACCTGATACAGACCATGACAGGCCTTGTGTTTGCTGCTTTGGTCTCTTTGAGCCCACATGAGCATTGCTTAATTGATTAAGTGGGCATTATTCTTTAATAATTTTTTTTCTTTTTTTATTAAATTATTAATATTTTCACATGTACTTTCCCTCTCCCTCTCCCTCCCCCCACCCCCATTCCTTCTCCCCCACCTCCAACCTACCCCCCACCCCATCCACCCACCACTCCCCAGGCAGGGTAGGGCCCCCAACCAGGGCTCCACCAAGTCCACCAAATCTTCCTGTGCTGGGCCTAGGCCCCTCCCCATGTGTTCAGAGACAGAGGGAATCCCTTCAAGTGGGATGGGCTCTCGAAGTCCCTCCCACTCACCAGGGCAAAACGCCAGTCCACCTCCAGAGGCTCCCAGGAGTGCAGGGGCCTCCCCATTGGCATCCATGATCAGGGGGCTGGATTAGTCCTGTACTGTCCTCCCAAAGAGCATCTGGGGTCGATATGCTTTCCCTTTTTCAGGCCAACTGTTTCTGTGGGTTTCTCCAACCAGGTACAGACCCCTTCATTCTTCATTCCTCCCTCTCTTCAACTGAGTTCCAGATTTCAGCTCAGTGTATTTCTGTGGATGTCTGTCTCTGCTCTCATCAGCCACTGGATGAGGACTCTAGAATAGCATAGAGAGTATTCATCAATCTCATTCTAGGGGAAGGGTTTCTAGGCCAACTTCTCCTCCACTGCCCAGACTGTCAGAATAATTTTTAAAAATTTATAATTATTAAACTATAGATAGAATATACTCATAATTTTGATTTTATAATTCCATGAAATATTAAAATCTTTGAATAAAAATTAATTGATTTATTTTATAGAGACTTAAAATGTCATTTTCATTATGCTTAGGTTTAGCTCATTTTATATCTTTCAATAACAAAATGTTCATTGTGAAAACAGATCACCTTTTAAAGCTTTGTGGAGAATGAAGATTTCTGGTATGTCACCACAAGATTTAATATTTGGGGCTGACATACAAGTGTTCATGTATATTGAAAGTGTGTTGAGTCTTCCTTCATGCCTAATTGCATAGGGAAGATGTTATGCCTCCTCTTTTTAAATTATTTTTATTTAAATTAAAAAGAATCTTATTTTACAAACCAATCCCAGTTCCCTCTACCTCTTGTCTTCCTATTCCCCTCATCCCACCCTTCATCCACTCCTCAGGAAGTGTGAGGCCTCCCATGTGGGATGATCAAAGTCTTTCACTTATTTGGGGCAGGAGCTATGCCCTCCTCCATGTATCTACGCTGAGAAGGTATCCCTTCATAGGGAGTGGGCTCCCAAATCTCATCTGTGCACTAGGTATAAATACTGGTTCCACTGCCAGAGGCCTCATAGACTGTCCAACCCCTCCAACTAACACCTCATTTAGGGGGTCTGGTTTGATCTTATGCTGGTTCCCCAAATGTCAGTCTGGGTTCAATGAGCTCCCACTTGCTCAGTTGTGCATTCCATTAACACTACCATCCTCCTAGGTATGTTCACAATTTCCATTTGAAAAGTTAGCTGTGTTCTCTACATCTGGTACATGCCTGGCTTTCAAGTTGTGTGTGCACTCAACTCATACCTCAGATGCCTGAGTGTAAGTAAGTTTGCATTCACAGCCCACAGTCTTGTATTCTCTCTCTCTGGAAGCTGTTTCAAGTGGCCATTGAGATCTTTGGTATGCTTCAATCTACTGACTTTACAAGCACCAACATTTCACATTCTGTTTCCTACACAGCATTGGCAGATGACTTAGCCACCATGGCATACCTTGTAATTTATATTCTGTATTAACACAATAGCCAAAGACTCCAAAAAATCTTAGAGATATTTCAAATCATCAATCAATCCATGTTTTCAAGATAGAAAATTAGTGTGACTAAGAGAATATTGTTATCCCATGTTTACGGCATTACTATTCTGACCAAAACATGAAAGCAATTTGGATTTTATGCAAACAGCTGACATTCTATAGAACAGGTGGCTTGTACCATATTTATGCTTCATAAAGAAATAAAAATCTACCATTTACCACAAGATAGAAGCAAACATAGAATTTGATGTTCAGGGAAATAGTAAGACATGGGGAATGATATATGATCTCACATGTATAATATGCTATATGTGATACATTAAAAACTATAAAACTAGAGAAAAAATAATACTTATGTAGGTCTGAGTGCTGGTAAAACTGAGAATATCTTAGCCATAAAACAAAAATATGACCTGCACAAGCATGGTGTGTGTGGTGTGTGTGTGTGTGTGTGTGTGTGTGTGTGTGTGTGTGTGTGTGTGTGTTGGAGGATGAGTATAATGTGCTGTGGGTCCCATTAATCCTCTGAGTGCTGTACCTTCCAATCGTTCAGTCTTTTAAAAAGGTAGAATTGAATTCCCTAGAGATTTATAAGATTACAAGCATATATGATACTAATAATTAAGATTTTTGTGTTGTCAATTAGACAACTTTCTCTTGATAAGTTTTACTGTAAAATGTTTGAAACAAGATTAATAACCATCTCTTCTAATTCCACAACTGAAGAACCACAACCATGACACAGGTTGGTGGGTTTTTGTTGTTGTACAAGTCATAAATTATGCAAAAAATGGAATTGCAGTTACACAAAAAGCATTCAGAAGTATTTTAGGATGGAACCTACCAATAGGGGGAAACATTACATTAGTATAACCCTGACAAAAGTGTATTGACAAAAATATGTTCTATAAAGCAGCAGGGGAAATAGGAATAAACAATGTTAAGCAGACTTAATACAGGTGATCACAACACGATGGGGATTTACCATCTTCACAGAATCAAAAGAATCATATGAAGATCACCTGGTTTGAAATGCAGAATTTCCATTTTCAGACTTAATAAATCTGATACACTTACAAAAATAGAATTGCTTTACACAATCTTAGGGTAAGTTTGGAAAATAAATATCAATAGAATAATCACAGCCAATGCTCATTTTGTGGATTCAAAAAAACTTCATCTAAAGTCGAGTTTTGGAATATAAAGGCAATTCTAAAGAATTATTATTTGTAAAGCCTGATTGTGTGACAAGCACCTTCTCCACTCACCAGCAAAGATTTAAAATATGTTAAGACATGAATAATACAATTGGTTTCCAGATTTCATTCTGTTGCTGTGATAAAAACTTCTGATCAATATTTCCTTTTTTCCTTACAATTTGTGTAATAAATGGGTGTATTTCAGATTATAATTCCAGCTTACATGTATGGAAGTGTAGGTAGGAAATTCATATAGCTAGTCATATAATCTCAACAGACAAGCAACACACACACACACACACACACACACACACGCACGCACACACACACACACACACACACATTTCTGTGCTTTCTTGATCTCTCTGTTGTTTTACATTTCTAAAATTCCTGACTAGGTAATTGTGCCACCTACAGTGAGGTGGATTTTGCAACATTAATACATTTAGTGAAAAGCATCCCCATAGACATGCTCATATGCCTACCCAAACCAGAGTATCTCTAATTGAGATTCTTTCCCCAGTTGATTCTAGGTTGTGCCAAGTAGAAAATTAAAGTGAACTCTCACAAATGGCCAAACTAAAAACTTTCATCAATACAGACTACATAATTTTCCTACAATCATGACATTTTTGTCAATGAAAACTATCTTCTTCAAGCTGACTGTGTAAACATGTATGTATGTTAACAACTTTCAGATTGATTGGACTATTGATTTAATATATAGGGGATGCTTGTTCTTTTACCTATGTTTCTAACTATCTAAAAACAGTTGAGGTGAGTTATTTTTTATTCAAAATATATAGTAATTTTTAAAATTATTTTTTATTTATTCATCTCTCATATGATATGTCCCAGACAAACTCTCTCCTCCCTCCAGTCTTCCAAAGCCCCCCAAACCTCCTCTCTCCCTCAGATCCACTCCTCTGTTTCCCTGCAGAAAAGATCGGCCTTCCAGAGATATAAACTGAACAAAGCTTAACAAGTTACTGTAAGTCTAGGCACAAACCCTCATATCAAGGCTGGATAAGGCAACTCTGAGGGAGGAAAAGGGTACCATAAGCATTATAAAGAGTTTGAATCAACCCTATTCCCATCGTTATTCCTACATAAACCCCAGTGTAAAAACTATAAAATATGTGTGAAGGACCTAGCACAAACACTTGTAGGCTCCATGATTGTCACTTCAATCTCTGGCAGCCTCTATGAACCTTGCTTCGTTTATTCTGTGGGCTATTTTTTCCTGGTGTCCTCAACCCCTCTGCCTCCTACAACCTTCCTCCCCTTATTCTACCACGTTGGCTGTGGAATTATGCATCTGCTCACATCAGTTACTGGATGAAGTCTTTCTGATGATTGCTGGGCTAGGCACCAATCTATGAGTACAGCAGAATATCATTAGGAATCATTCAATTAACATTTGTTGTTTTGGCAGTCATGTAGGTTCTATCCTAAGCCTCTGGTTTATCCATTCTGTAGTTCCTGGTCATCCAGGCAGTGCCTAGCATGAGCTGACTTGTGGTATGAGCCTCAAGTTGGACTAGTCATTGATGGGCCACTCCCACAGATTCAGTGCCACTGCTATCCCAGCATATCCTTCAGACAGAACAAATTGTAGGTTGTAGGTTTTGTAGTTGGTTTGATGTCCAAGTCCCACCACTGGGAGTTTTACTTGGTTACACAAGATGCCCAGTTTAGGCTCTGTATTCCCCATTCCTAGATGCCTTTGTTAGGGTTACCCTCCTTACTTCCAAGGAGTTTCTACTGCACAAGTTTTCTATGTGGTCTCCAAATGTCCCCCAGTTCCTGTAGTTGCTCCCAGTAGTCTCTCCCTCCAGCTTTCTCTGACCCCCCACTTGATCCCTTTTGTTCTTGTCACCACCCACCCCATTTATTTAAAGTCATCAATAGTGCTTCCATGCATTTTAGTCTGTGTGCACTGAGACTACTAAGAAAATTAAGTTCATAAGCAGTTGAGGGAATTCAGGAAGTACATAAACTCTGAATTTGTTCTCCATTGTTGCTTTTAAAAATATATTTCTTTAATTGTTTCATGTTTGTATGAAGAAGTGGTGGTCTTGCCACTGTCAACACAGATGTGATGAAAAAAATCAGTTCAGTTCATGTTTCAATATTGTTGTTGAGATGTTATGAGTGTACTTCTAATATTACTAAGAGAGACAATCTCAAAACAAACTCCCTGAGTTCCTGGGTTTTACAATTGTCCCACCAAGAGACTACCAATTAGTTCCCAATGCTAAATGGCCATTCCTGAAACAATACATTCAGGTAGCATTATGCAAACTGAACACATTATATTTGGGAATATATATGTATTTGCATGCATGTATAAATTCGCATGCAATAACAATTAGTTTTCTAAAAGATCAAGAATTTGAAGGAGACTAGAAATAGCTTTGTGTAATGATTTGCAGAAAGAAAAGTGAAGGAGGAAATGTTATAATTAAATTATAATCTAAATAAAAAATCAGATATTTAAAATGCTAAAGCAACTTAATTTTTATTTTACCTTTAATTGCTTAATAGTTTAGTAATTGAGAGTTTGTCTACTACTTGTTATTCACTATAGAGGAAAAAATTAATATGGACTATGAAACATGATGGGGTTGTCCTTCTTTACATGTTTATCTTATTATTTGATAAATGAAACACTGCAGGCCAATAGGGAAGCAAGATGGGTGGGACTAAGAGATCAGGCAATTTCTGGGAAACACAGGCAAAGTCAGTCACCATGTAGGCTGCCAGATGATTAACACCATGCTGGGCATTACCAGGTAAGCCACAGCCTCCAGGCAATACATAGATTGCCAGAAATGGGTTAGTTATTAATAGTAATTAAGACATATCTAGCCAAAAAGAAGCCCAATACAATGGTCAACAGTTTCATAAATAATGTAAATCTGTGTGTTTATTTGGGGGCTCTGAGGCAGCTGTGGAACTGGGTGGGAATTCCATAACAGAAACAGCTTTAGGATCATTATGAGTTTAAAACAGCTCTACAAATGACAATAAATGAAATATGACTGCTGGATTTGGATTTTACTAAAACAAATATGAAACCAACATACAATAAAAAAATCTTATGCAAGTAAGACTTTTGAAAGAGTCTTGCTAGCAGAAAGCATATCAAAGAACTTTTGAAACCAAGAGCATTTTCCTAAAATGCTAAATAAGTTCAAGAGGTATTGAATGTCTGCTTTATATTTTCAGCATTTCAAAGAGATACGGTATTCATTCCACTCTTCCAAATATATTCTCACAGGTTGTTTAACTCTGTTTACTCAGTACTATTCTCACCATTAATCAAAATCACTCTTATCACACCTATAGTTCAAACTGTGGAGAATCAGAATTGCTTTGATTAAAATATTATCCCTATTTGCCAAATTTGTGATGGCCAGCCATTGACACACCCACATGCTCTGGCCTGAATTGATGGACCATGACAGACTCATTCAGCTGGGCCCATCCTTACTGTTCCATTTGGTCAAACCATTTGCTACATCCTTAGATCAAAGTTACATTCTAGAAAACTTCTTCATGGAAGAAGATTTCCAATCTATAATGGTAGTTGCTGGAGTTGGCCTAAGTCCAAATGAGGTATTTAAACAAAATGTCATAAAATGGTTAAAAATAAAAGTATATTCTTGCTGAACAGCTAAAGTTAAGAACTTAGAAATTGTTCCATTGGTCATCATTTGTATATATGTCAGACATGGTTTTTTATAATACTGTTAATGAGTCCTTTGGTTCTTGAAAGATAGGTCTGAGAGACAGTTTTCCAAATCTAAGATTAGTTTGATAATTAATTTATATTTCTATGTTTGTGTTTTGTTTTTAATGCATGTGTGTTTTTCATGAACTTATATATGTATACAAATGGCCTATGGCACTCAGAAGAGGGCTCTGATCCTCAGGAACGAAGGTTACAGATGATTGTGAGCCTTCATGTGGCTGCTAAAAATGAAACATCAGTCCTCAAGAAGGGCAATGAGTGATCTTAAACACTGAAACATCTCTCCAGGTTCACAGGTTCACTTATTATCTTTCACCCATTAACATAAGGTAATTTTGAAGGTTGGATGTGCTGAAGGACATGACAGATTTCTCATTCCCAGTTGTGATTCCCTATGTTGTGATTTATCTTGATTTAATTCTTTAATTGCAAATGTTTGTTTGTCTAATGTGTACTTTTGCATAAAGTAATCCAATATGCTTCTTGGTTCCTCCAAAACCAACATCCTACATTCTCTCTGTGTCACTTGCTAGTCAGTTATGGCTCTGCTGCAGTAAATTGAAGAAGCTGTGCTTCAATGCATTCTTAAAGCTTGACTTGTTGCCTATTCTGTCCATGATCACACTTTTCACTGAGCTGAACAGTAACTGCCAATATTGAACAAGCAAAACTTCTATCCAGCATTGTTATTTTAATAAGATGACACACTCAGTCACCATGTTATGTTTCAAATTCAGTTTTGAAAAGTTTTCCAAATGTTTCCTTTCAAAGGCATTGCAAAGTTAGGAAGTGAAGGACAAAATAGTTTTTTATTATAAATATCAATTTTTGAAACCCTCTTATCAGGAAGGACTTTTATAAAGTGTGTATTATATATAAAATGTTTCAATCATGGTTCATTTTAAAAAATAAAAATGGAAGGTCACAAGTGTTTTATCTGATTGCCCTTGGAAATGCAGAACTCTATATGAGATTAGGAAATTATTTCCCTCTCTATGGCAGTTTGAAACACATGTAGTCTGTAAAGACCTGTGCCTACACAATATAAATGGCCATTGTACAAGGCCATTCAAGCAATGTTTGATTCTTCATAATGAAAACAAAGGAAATGTACACAAAGACAGAAACATATTTCAAAATAATGATACAATCGCATTGGAGTACTACAATGAATAGCAAGCTGTGGTTATTATTGACCATGGCAATATCCCTGTAAAAAGAAATGTTTATTCACATGGATATTGAATCTTTACATGCAGAAATGTAAATATTTTCCATTTTCTAACACAGGCTTTTAGTTAAGAATATAGATTCCTGAATATTTCTAAAATTCACAACTTTTTCTCTTTTCTCTTGAAAATTCAGCCTTTAATTAACTGTTCCTAGGAGTAAAAAAATATGATAAGCAATCTACACTTTTCATTCATACACTTGCCTTACTCATCTTATAGTTGAAGGTTTTCCTAGTTGGCATAAATTGTATATAAGTCCTATCACTTTCAGAGGCTGTCATTGTATTTCTATCAAACAGTTTTCATTACTATGCATTATTATTTTTAGCACAATTAATAATTTGTGATGATGTTTGTGGTAAAAGTGATAATGTTGAACTACTCATCTTACCTGAGCAAATGAGACTGAATATGTATACATGGCTTAATAAAAAATAACAGTAGGTGGAAAACAACATCATAGGTGAAATACCAGGCTTGAAAATTTTTCACATTTTTCAATAGAGCTATTTAAGTGTTTTCACACTATCTCAAAATAATGACATATGTGTGAGGAAAACAAAAACATACTGCTATGTAACTACATAATCAACTACTTCAAAATTTCTTTTGGTATATTTAATTGGGATCCCCCTCATGGAAGGCTTATATAGATTAGAAAAAACATAATCCCAGATAGTGAAATGACATACTGTGGTGTGGGGTGCTGAGTATTTCAATAGAAAAATACTGAAATCAAATGGAAATTAGAGCTTTGTTCTTATCACTCAGTTGGCAATCATCCAAATTTATTCAGTGACTTTTGTGTTCTAATCACAGTAACAAAACCAAAAACCAAAATTAAATAAGTATGCTTTGTCACAAATGTGTTTCAGGAAGAGAGAGAGAGAGAGACAGAGAGAGACAGAGACAAAGAGAGAGAGAGAGAGAGAGAGAGGGAGAGAGAGAGAGAGAGACACAGAGACAGAGACAGAGAGAGAGAGAAATAACGGAGCATTTTTGATTGGTAGTTGTGTGTTTGGAAAGTTAGCATTGAATACCATTGAATACCACAGGTAATTAACTATTTTCACAAGCTTATCATAGTTCAGTTTTTGGAGTTCCAGTCTACAGCTGGAACTGTAGGAACTGTGCCTTTGTTTTGAGTCTCTGGTGAGGTATCATATTGTGATGGGAATTTAGTATGGAACAAAACTCCTCACCTGGTAACCACAAAGTGAAAACAGGGAAGAGGATAGACCCTCACAATGCCCTTCAAGAACAATCCACAAAAATATTAAGAGGTCTCACCTCGCCCCATATTGTAAAGTTCCTACCAGATCTAGAATTGAGCCTCTAACCATAATCTTCTTGTAGATATTTGACATCCTAAACAAACTATTTTATTACTGGGGAAATAAATGCAAACACAGATTGATGTTACTCAAGGACCTTGAGTTGGATCCTGGAACATGATCCCATCTATAAGTATTTTACTTAAGGAAAATCACAACTGATAATGCCCATTTTTTTTTAAGTGGCTTTAGGTCAAAATTTAGAACAACAATGTTTTATCTGTGGTATTGTTACTATGTTATTTTTCATCCCAAACATACTTTGTCACTAAAGTAAAACCTTACCAATACTGCAGCTTAAAAAACCAAAAACTAAAAAACAAACAAATAAAAAAAACATGGCATCAAGTCAGTCTTAGACTATGATTTGAGTACTGGTACTTCCTTTCCAGAAAATCATATAAAATTTGAGTTACAGTATTACCTAAAGAAGTAATAATGATTAGTTTAGGCCTTGTAGGATGAAGTCCCCTTCACTTTTGACAGTCAGAATGTCAGGAGGCAAGATCTTCGTTTCCTCCACAGATTTCTACTTAGGTATTGGGGGCTTACTTTTCTAAAACCTACTAAGGAAGCTAAGGACAGTTACCAAATCCTGAAGATGGCTCACGTCTCCTCATCTCTCTATACATGGTAAATGATCTTGATACTACAAAGAGTTTAATCACATTTCTACTAACTGTATTCCACATTCACCTCATAATCATCTCTAAGAGGAGCATTATGAAGTATTATAAAATGTGCTTTACAATTATGCTAAGCAATTTGGAATGTGCTCTATAATAAAATAGGCAAGAACCAAGGACTCCAAGAAATGGTAGCATACTAGATTGTCACAAGTATCATTGTTCATTTTGGCCTGCTCTGCAGCACAGCTTGATACAGTGGGGTGTAGAGAGAATTCTTTGTCCTGCCCCATCTTGCAACTGTTCAGTCCCAAATAAACACACAGAGCCTTATATAATGTATTTGGCTGATGGGTCAGGCTACTTATTGGCTTGCTCTCTCTTAATTGTTAATCTATTTCTCTTAATCTGTGTTTTTCCACATGGTCTTGGCTTACCAGAGAATGCCCAAATACCCTAGCTTCCTGGTAGCTACATGGCACATTCCTGGTGACTCACTCTTGAGTTCCTCTTCCCAGCATTCTCCTAGTCTGTAGCCCTTCCTATACTTCCTGTCTAGCTACATCCTGCCTGTCTACTGGCCAAAACAGATTTATTCATCAACAAATAAGACAAACATATTCACAGCATACAGAAGGACATCAACAATCAGAATAATCTATGATTAACAAAAGCATATGTGTTCACACTTGTGGAAATCAGTTAAGGCTAAGACCAAGGCTGCAGCATCTGGGAACTGGTTTGTTGACAAATCATTTTAATTGGTTGGCAATGGGAGAATACAGAAAAGGAGCCCTCTTTCTAAAGCTTTAAATTGAGGCATTAAGCCCATATGTGACTGTTGAAGTTTTGTGACCTGATGAACTCTATCTATTATACTCCTAATTACATGTCTATATGAGGTTCACACAAGACAAAGATAGTAAAGATGGCTATCAGAATCATAAGAAGAAGTTTTGGATGATGTGTAATGAGATATTTTCATTTTAGTTTATATGTATTATATTTCCAATTACACATGAACCACAGTAACAAAAAGTAAATATTTAGGTAAATAAAAATTAAATGAAGAAACACATTTACTTTGTGTTTTTATATTGTGTTCAGAAAACAAATAAAAAATCTCAGAGCAAATAGAAGTAGTTAACTCTTTCACATGTTAGCCAGCTTTATGTCCCTGTGACAAATACTTAAGATGAATAACTTAAAGGGCATAGGATTTAATTTTGGTTATGTCCATTGCCTTTGTGTGGGTTAGTGTAGACTCACTGTATGAATCCCAAAGTTGGGCAAGGCCACACTGAAGAAACTGTTCTATTCTCTAAGAGCAAGTGTCACACAATTTTGAAAATTACTGTTAACCAGTATAGTCTTTACCCACAGTCTGGAAAATCCTTCAGAAACTGGAGTATACATTTTTCTAATGCCACCATATAATTAAAATATAAATAACACAAAGTGAAAAGGGATTTAATTCCAACCCAATTTTATAATATTCCATGAGCAACAGTGTTGGCTGCTAATATGCTGAAAAATGAAATAAAAACAAGAAATGCAATAATATCATTAAAGATTAATGAAAGCCTGGGGATAGAGCTAAATTTATAAAGTACTTGCCTTGGTAGCATGAAGACGTGAGTTCAATCTTTAAAATCATGTTTAAAACATAGACTCCCATTTTATCATCCCAACCCTGAGAAGGCATATATAAGCAGATTCCAAGGCTTCACTAGGTAGCAAAACTAGTCAACTTAGTAAGTTGCAAATCATTGAATTAATCCTTGCTTTAAAAAAGTGGACAGGACTAGATGAATTATAACTTATATTTTTCTATCTTCCTCATGCACTCATATGTGCACATTCACCTAAACACATATACCTACACACACATGAACACACAGATGTTAATACAGATGTTTTTCATGCTACTCTCCATTGGGTCAAGTGAACACACTTAGTTATTCCAAATCATCCTGTGCCCTATTTTTCTCTAATCATCAGAGCAGTTATTTAATTTTTACAAAGATTGGAAAAATGTATCATGATTTAATCAGGCAGAAAATACAGGAACATCTGATGAATATCTGAAATAACACATTGCAATATAAAATGTATTTTCTTCCAAAGAAATATGCTAATACATTGCTTGATTCTAATCCGAATCTCATGGAATCTTTTAATATCAGTTGGAGAGACCTGTTTTTCACTACGCTGCATGGATGTTAAATTCCATATCTTTCTCACAATAGTTTTTCAGAGGAAAAATAAGATATAAAGTTAGTCAAAGGAAGAGTAGAAGAATGAACTAAATGGCATGTTTCCCATAGCACCCTAACTGTGTTACATTCTCAAAATCATTATATTGCAAGTGTATATGAAAGCTCACCTGATTCTGGTGTCTTTTATCTATTTAGAAATGAAAATGTACATGCATGAACACATTATAAAATATCTTTACTATTTAGCAATAATGTCTGGTTCTTGGTTTTTGTACATTGTCTAATTCTTCATGCTTTAGTCTTTGACATAATATTGTTTTAATTTAACAAACTTCCTGATACACAATAGTTTATAATCACTGCTATGATCCAGAGTATTTCTGCGATGTCAGTTGTGAGGTGTGCTTAGTATTACGAATATGGTAGCAAGATGATGTATGTGACAGTATTCCAAAAAAATGATTGTATGGAAACTTGAGGGTATTCTATAGCAAGAAGGAAAGAAAAAAGCCCTGTGTGCATATTCAAGCTCTTTTGGTTATTGAATAGGAAACAGTATTTCAATTGGAAATATTTGTAATCAGGCCCTATATTTGTAGTTACCTCATGTCAAAGTTAAAATTGGAGTTTTTGAATTCTTGAGCACTGGCAGAAGTTGGTTAAATGGCATAATAAAAATGTAACTCAAGAATTTAAGACAGGCATGCCTGTTCTGAAATGGCACAAACAAAAATAGAACCAGATTATTATTTATTTAACATAATCATAAAATATCTATAAAATGTCAGCTAGATAAAGTCTGTGACACTAATTATTGATGTACCTCTTACCTAGCGATGACCGACTGAAGGAACTGACACTTTCAAAGGCAGGCATTCTCAGACACATGATGGGACAGTCAGCAGTGGTGATTTTGGCATTTTAAGACTCTTCGAAAAGTAGTCATATGATTATTATTTTAATTGGGAAGTTAATTTAAATACATGATTTTATTCAAAGATATAAAGTACTTAGTATTTATCCCTTCCAGTACACAAGAAGCTAAACTATATAGATCCATAAGATCGGTACCATTAAATAATTAATATTGACATTTAGAGACAACCTAAAATCCCATCCAGATTCAGGCTATATTGTAATTGATTTAAAACTTATGTTCTCAGACACTGTGACTAATTACCTAGTGCATTATTAAAATGATTTAGCTGCTTTTGGGGAAAAGAAAAAAAAAGTGGAATTCCTGGGTCAAAGTTACATGTTGTTAATTTCTATTAGAAGTAAAACCGTTTAGTGTTAAAGAACCAAAATTCACTATTCTATTGTCTGGTGTTAAATAGTTTTTAGTTGTCAAGAATTAAAAAGCTATTTGCCATTGTTTATATAAAAGACAAGGCTAATATTTTTTATGTAAAATCTTTAATCTAGATTTGATAATATATACCCATCATCCAAAATTGTTGGAAGGTGGAGGCCGAAGTATTGCAAATGTATATCTAACTTCTGGAATTCCCTAAAAGCTTGTCTCAAAATAAGCAAGGAACAAAAAGTGAAAAGCTTAAAATGAAGTCAGTTCTGTCATGTCAGCTCTTAGGAATTCCAGTGTCATGGTTACATACAGTAAAACATTTTATTAGGATGTGAATGATGAGTGTGAAAACATTACTCAAATTACAAGCAGAGAATCAATTTATGTTGACCTGATCCTATACCTGAAAACAAATTGTACACATAAGTAATTTTTTAAAATTTGCACATAGATACTTAACCTTCCTTTATTATTTAAAATGTATCTAAATTTACTTTATGGAGAGTTAAGGGTTTATTCAGCTTAAATTTCCACATCACATTTCATCATCACGTGAAGTCAGGACAGAAATTCAAGCAAGACAGGAAACAAGAGCAGGATATGAAGCTGAGGCCATGGAGAGGTGTGGCTTACTGGTTTGGACCTCATGGCTTGCTGAGTCCTGCTAGGGTCAACCTCACAGGTTCCAGGAAATTTACACTGCACTAGGATTTCACATTGCCCTTTAATGCCCCATTGTTCCAGGCATCTCTCTTCTTTCTTTCTCTGCCCTCCCTTTCCCATATTATCCCTCCTCTACCCATCCCCACCCACACCCAGTCTACCACAAAAGCTATCCTAGTTCCCATTCCCAGGGAGATCCATGCCCCCCCAACACCCCCACACACACACACACCGTTGCCTTGTTACTTAGTGTCTCTGGATCTATGGATCATAGCATGATTGTTCTTTAGAGATAATATCCACATGCAAATAAGTACATATTATGTTTGTCTTTCTGGGTCTGGGTTACCTCACTCAGAATATTTTTTTCTAGTTCAATCCATTTGCCTGCAAATTTTTGAGAAATATTTTTTTTTGTTTAGAAACAATCTTATTTTGCATATCAATCCCCACTTCACTCTTCCTCCCAACCTCCCATTCCCCCAAAACTGACCCCCAAACACTCCCCTACCCACTCCCCAAGGATAGTGAGAACTTTCATGGGGGAATCACCAAATTCTGTCACATCAATTGGGGGAGGGCCTAGGACCTCCTCCATATATTTGGGTTGAACTAGTATCCCTCCATAAGAAACGGGCTTCTAAAGTCCATTTGTGCCCTAGGGATAAATACTGGTTCCACTTTTAGAGGTCCCATAGACTGTCCACATTCAGAGGGCTTGGTTCAGTCCCATGCTGGTTCCCCAGTTTTATGACTTGAGCCTCCATGCTCTCACTAGGTTAGGTCAACTGTTTCCTTGGGTTTCTCCAGCATGGTCTTGACTTCTTCGCTCATCCCTTCACCCTCTCTAAAACTGGATTCCAGGAGTAAGTCTCAGTGCATAGCTGTGGCTGTCTGCTTCTGCTCCCATCAGCTACTGGATGAAGGCTCTAGGATGAAGGCAACTAAGGTAGTCATCAATCTCATTATAGGAGAAGGGCATCAAAGGCAGCCTCTCCAGTACTGCCTAGATTCTTAGTTGGATCTCTAAACATTTTTCTAGTGCCAGATTTCTCTTTAAACCTATACTGTCTCCCTCTATTAAGGTATCTCTTTTCTTGCTCTTCTCTTTTCCTCCCCTGACTCAGTCTTACTGATACATCTTGTTCTCCTCCCTCCTCCTCCTCTCCCCTTTTTCATAACTCCCCTCTCGCCCTGTGCTCCTAATTTGGTCATGATTTCTTGTCCCTTTCTCTTCTTTGAGGAACCATGTATTTTTTTTCTTAGGGTCCTCCTTTTATCCTAGTTTCTCTGGTGATGGGGATTCTAGGCTGGTAGTCTTTTGCTCTATGTCTAATATCCATGTCTGTAACAGGATTACCTCACTCAGGATGGTTTCTTTCAGCTCCATCTATTTGCCTGCAATTTCATTGTTTTATTCTGCTGAGTAATAATCCATTGTTTAAATGTACCATATTTTCTCCATCCATTTTTAATTGAGGAGCATCTTGGTTACTTCCAGATTCTGGCTATTACAAACAATGCTGCTATGAATATAGTTGAACACATGTCCTTGTTGTAGACTTGAGGTAGACTGATTCCCTTTTTCCTGAGAAACCACCATACTGATTTCCAAAATGGCTGCACAAGTTTGCACTCCCACCAGAAATGGAAGAGTGTCCCTTTTTGTCCATATCCTCTTGAGCATAGATTGTCATTGGTGTTTTTTACTTTAGTCATTCTGACTGGTGTAGAGTAGTATCTTAGAGTAGTTTTGATTTACATTTCCCTGATGGCTAAGGATGTTGAGCACTTTCTTAAGTGTCTTTCAGCCATTTTAGATTCTTCTATTGAGAATTCTCTATTGAGTTCTATACCCCAGTTTTTAATTGGCTTGTTTGTTGTTTTAGTGACTAGTTTCTTGAGTTCTTTGTACATTTTATGATATCATTTTTTCCTAATAGCTGAAATCCATTCTTTGATGGACACCTAGGTTGTTTCCAGTTTTTGGCTATTATGAATAAAGCCTCTATGAACAAAGCCTTTATGGACACTGTTGAGCAAGGGTCCTTCTGGTACATGAGGTATCTTGAGTATACAACTTATGTCTTCTGTCATAGCATACTCCTGATTCAATATTAGAAAACAAGTAACAATTTCAGCATATTTCAAAACATGTTAGGTCAAAAAATTACATTTCAAATATATAAAATCCAATAAAAATATATAACATACAATATTTAAAATATACATTTTTCCTGTAAAGTCCATAGTGATTCACATTTTTTTTGTGTTTTGATAGTGCATATGTGTGAGAATGAGTGTTTGGTAAATTACAAAAGAAATGCAAAATTCTGTTTATTATTGACATAAAGGTTAATTATATTTCTTGCTACCTTCTGGAATGAAGAGAAATGAGGCAAAGGTAACAGCTGCCAGTTTGGTTGAAGCTATGCTTTATAGACTTGAATGGTCACATTTTAATTAATAGCTATGCCCTGCATTTACTAGAAGGAGTGAGAATTAATACATAAAACATTCATCATGCTTTCACAGGAAATGAAAATCACCAGATAGTATAGAGAGCACAGTATATTCTCAGGAGCCAGGTAATTTGTCTACAAGGTATGAAGAAGGGGTTGTGTTCCCAGGGCTCAAAGCTGTGCAATCCTCTGGCCATGTTGCAAATGATACCAATTCAATTGCTGTGAATGTTGGCTCAGGGCAATCCATCTTTATGCCATTTAATTGTCTACACTATAAACCCTTGGCTTTTAACTAAAACAATTACATAAATGTACTAGAGAAAGAACAAGCTGATTGCATGATTCCAGGAAAGAACCAAGCACCAAGGATTATTGACATTTTTAATTAATGATAGGAACTATTGGAGCAGTTTGTTTTGATACTATGTGAATAAGATTTTTAAAAACTAAACAACCAATTTGCAATATTTTACGTGACTGAACTCTGAAGTAGATTGTATTTGGCTCTTCTATAGACACAGCTGACATTGCAAATACACAAATGCTTAAATAGACAACTTATTGTCACAATATCTATTTTTAATTTACTTTGGGTACAGGTATAACATATGGAGAAAGGAGACAAACTTAACATAAATCAGTTAAAAATCATTTTCTTTGATTGATTGGATTGGAGAAAGTTGGACTGATTACTCATGAGTCAACTCTTGGAAATTTAATTGCCTTCTGTCCTCATCACAAGCATCTCCCCATGATCCCACCTCCCCAGGCAGCTGGAAGAGGAAAGCTGCAAGGCAAAAACAGGGTCTGAAGCTTAACAAAATCCTGCCTCACAAATCAACAAGCAAACAATAAACACAAATTTAAACTGAAAAACATCTTAAATACTGGATATACAGGTCAGTGATAGAACATGGCATACTTGCACACATAAGACTTAGGTTCAGTCCCAAGAATGGGAAAAACATAAAAAGCAAAGAACCAAAAAAATAAAACAAAACTCAACAACAACAAAGTTTAACCATTTTTCATCAGCAGCCAAAGAATTTGATGTGAACAATTAGTAACTGAAATTCTCATCTCCTGTGGAAGAGCAATAAGACAACAAAAGGAGATCAAAGGGATACAAATTGAAAAGGAAGAAGTCAAACTTTCACTATTTGCAGATGATATGATAGTTTACATTAGTGACCCAAAAACCTCTACCTTGGAACTACTACAGTTGATAAACACCTTCAACAAAGTGGCAAGATATAAGATTAACACACAAAAGAATCAGTAGCTCTACTATATACAGAAGATAAATGTGCTGAGAAAGAAATCAGAGAAACATCACCCTTTACAACAGCAACTAACAAAATAAAATATCTTGGGGTAACACTAACCAAAATGAGAAAGACCTGTATAGTAAGAATTTTGAGTCTCTAAAGAAAGAAATTAAAGAATATACAAGACAATGGAAAGATCTCCCATGCAATTGGATAGGTAGGATCGACATAGCAAAAATGGCAATCTTGCCAAAAGCAATCTACATATTCAATGCAATCCCCATCAAAATCCCAATAATCAACTATATAAGGAAAAACAAAACACCCAAGATAGCCAAAACAACCATGTTTGATAAAGGGACCTGTGGAGGCATCAGCATCCCTGACTTCAAGCTGTATTATATAGCCACAGTCCTGATAACAGCTTGGTATTGGCACTAAAATAGTAAGATAGAGCACTGGAATCCAATTGAAAATCCTGATATTAACCCACACACCTATGAACACCTGATTTTCGACACAAATGCTAAATCTATACAATGGAAAAAAGATAGCATCTTCAACAAATGGTACTGGCACAAATGGATTCAGAATTGCAGAGGACTGCATATATATCCATATCTGTCACCATGCACAAAACATAAGTCCAAATGGATCAAAGATCTCAACATGAATCCAGCCACACTGAATCTTCTAGAAGAGAAAGTGGAAGATACCCTTGAATGTATTGGTACAGGAGACTGCTTCATGAACATAACACCAGTAGCACAGACATTGAGATCTACAATTATTAAATGGGGCCTCCTGAAACTGAGACACTTCTATAAGGCAAAGGAAACAGTAAGACAAAACAACTGCCCACACAATGGGAAAAGATCTTCACTTACCACACATCTGACAGAGGGCTGATTTCCAAAATATACAATGAACTCAAGAAGCTACCACCAAAACACCAATCAATGAAATTAAAAAGTGGGGCGCAGAAATAAATAGAGAATTCTCAATAGAGGAATCTAAAATGGCCATCAGAGAAATGAACCTCAAAACAATTCTGAGACACCATCTTACACCGGCCAGAATGGCCAAAATCAAAAACACCAATGACAATCTATGCTGGAGAGGATGTGGAGAAAGAGGAAGTCTCCTTGATTGCTGGTGGGAGTGCAAACTTGTACAACCACTTTGGAAATCAGCATGGTTGTTTCTCAGGAAAATGTGAATCACTCTACCTGAAGATCCAGCAATCCCTCTCTTTGGCATATACCCAAAGAATGCACACTCATACAATAAGGACATATGTTTAACTATGTTCATAGCAGCATTATTTGTAATAACCAGAACCTGGAAACAACTTAGATGCCCCTCAACTGAAGAATGGATAGAGAAAATGTGGTATATTTAAACAATGAAGTACTACTCAATGTCAAAAAACAATGGAATCTTGAAATTCACAGGCAAGTGGATGGAACTAGAAGAAACCACCCTCAAGGAGCTAACCCAATCACAAAAAGATAAACATGGTATGTACTCACTCATTTTTTTATTTTTAGACATAAAGCAAAGGATCACTTGCCTACATTCCACACTGCCAGAGGAGCTAGGAAACAAGGAGGACCCCAAGAGAAGATTGCATAGTCCCTCAAAGAATGGTATGGGGACAAGAACCCCTGACCAAATTGGAGCCTGGGGACAGGAAAATGAAGGAGAGTCTTCATCCAGTTGTTATTCGAAGCAGAAACAAACACCCATAGCTTAGCACTGAACCTTACTACTGGAATTCAGTTGTGGAGAGGGAGGAGGCTTGAGCAAAGGAGTCAAGTTGGGGATGGAGAGACCTGCAGAAACAGTGGACCTGACTGACAGAATGGTTACCCTAGTCATAAAGCTGGGAAAACAGCATTGGACCAAACCAATCCCTCTGAATGTGGGTACCAGCTAGGAGCCCAAGACAATCTATGGTTCCTCTCACAGTGGAGCCAGTGTTTATCCCTAGAGCACAAATGGACTTTGGGAGCCCATTCCTTATGGAGGGATACTATTGCAGCCCAGATACCACAAGGAGGTTCTAGACCCTTCCCCAAACAATATGACAAACTTTAAAGATCTTTGGTAGAGGGCCTCACTATCCCTGGGGAGGAGTCGGGGGTTGGTTGGGGTTGGTTGGGTGGGGAACATGGGAGGAGGGGTGGGTAAGGGAATGTGGAAGATGGTTATGTAATTATGAGTAATTAAAAATAATAAAAATTTAAAGAATTATGTGTGTGTAAAAAAATTTGTGTGTTCTTGTGTATGTGTGTATGTGTGTGAGTATATTTTCATGTGTGTGTATCATGTGTAAGGGTGTGTATGTGTGCTCAGCTTTCATGGTGTATATAAATACCAGTAGTTGATATTTACATGTCTTCATAAATTTCATGTTTTTACATATTTATTTGGATAAATAGCTTCTCACTAAAACTATAGCTTTCCATTTCATCTAGACTGGCTGTCAATTGAGTTTTCTGTATTTGTCGGTCTCTGCTCCCACAGTAATGGGTTACAGAGCTCTTGCTGCTGGTCCTTGATTTTTGGGCAAATGATAAGTCTTCAAACTTAGGCAGTAACAATTAGCCTTCAAAATCTCTGCCTACTGAACAGTCATAGCCGTGAGTGCAGTTATGTAATAGGCAGTTATGTGTATAAATGTAAGACTAAATGGTGATTCTAAAATATTATTGTACACATTTGGAAGTGTAAATCACTTAGCTAGTTTTAAGAGTCTTACAATTTCATTAAGTAATCATGAGATGATTATAGATAGAGGGAAAAGAAAGGACATTTGAGATTATTTATGTCAGAAATTCAGAGGTACAAATAGTAGTCAAGCAAAAATCAGAAAAAGTGATATCTAGTCAGTAACTAGAAAACACACACACATACATGAATAATGATTATTCTGACTTACATATTGTTTAATGTGTATTATTTCTTATTCATAATTTCTTTACTCTTCATTTGTTATAATTACTATTTGTAGTTTTTATTACAAAATACCAATAACATATTGGTATTACAAATACATAATATTACATATTTGTATACATGGATATATGCATGCAATAGCAATATTTTTAAAAGAACCTAAGAATTTCAAGGGAAAGAGTATATGAGAGGATTCGGAGGAATGAAAGAAAAGTGGAATGTTGTAATTATAATCTAATTAAAAAAATAAATCAAGAAATAAAAAGTAAGGAGTTCATAGGTAGACAATGTTGCTCCCAGAAACACAGGTTATTAAATGAAAACCAAAATAGACATCTATAATTCAATACATAATATTGCTACTTCCCTTCTTTATTGTCCTGAAATAAATAAGACCATGCTGCTGATGATATCACATACTTTGGTTGAAGGGCATAGAGAAATCAATCTCAACAGAACTGAGAAAAGAAACTTGTTCTCTATTGGTTATTAGTTTTCATAATAACTGAAAGTGCTATGTAGACCCATGGGGGAAAAAGGACACCAGTGGTTTTACTCTGTGCTAGACCTGGCAGGTAAGATGTTACCAATGGAGTAATACTATCAGTAACATAGTGGGATGCTTCTTTCTGCTTGGAATTGAAGCCTGCTCCACACAGTGGGGTTTCATGCTTGGTGCTGCAATTCTAGTAAAAAGACAGTGGCTCTGTATGCCATAAGGCCCTAGGTTTAATCTATTATTGTTATTTTGTTAAATTAACATACTGTTAGATGATATTCTAAATACTTAGGTTTATACCTATAATCTCTTGCTGCTCTCAATACTGATTAGAGTATTGTTTCATTTATTGGGCAGTAGTCAATAGAGATGCATAATTTGAGAAAAGTGCTGAGAAGAAAAGGCTGAGTGTTTAGTCCTAAATAGTTCATCTCTATGGAACTCTGTACCACTTAAGATTCAGGGGACATCACAAAGAAGAAACAGAGAATAGAAGAGAAAAGCATGGGGCGAGATGTTGTAAAGTATTATCCTCTGGATGCAGTCATCACAATCATGAACTCACAGTGATAGTAGTAGTCTGAAGAAGATCTGGTCAATTTCAAAGCAGTAAAACTCCCAAAATACACGGGGTAGATGATGTGTAGTCCACACTATTTACTGAGTAGTTATTGTCAATTGACAGTTGTTAATGGAGTGTCATCATTCCTTTTAGAGGATGTGACCACTGATAGGTTGCCACAACCCAGTGGATAGCCCTATGTTCATATGCACAGGAGAGACAATAATTGAACTCACTTAGATATAAAACAAATAAATAAAAATGAAGTCCAGGTGAGAATATCTTGCTGAGGACATATGGGGATTTGGAAAACTGGAAAATAGAAAGAAGATATTTTATTGTATTCATACATAAAATTATCAAAAATAAGGAAAAAATTTTAAAATGAATTGAGTTTGTTTAGAAACACAGTAACAATATGAAGTATCTTCTTTAAGACTTATAAGTAGCTCTTTCCACTGTTCCTCTGTAAGGGCAGACAGGTCATTTCCTGCCTCTCTCCTTATTTCTCCCTCTGCCCGCCCCTCTTTATCTTCTTTCCTCCTTCCACTTCTAATAAAAGTTCTCACTTAAAAAAAAAAGACCTATAAGTATGTATTTCTGCCTATTCAGCTTATAAGTCCTACTGTGATGCTGAGTGTAGTAGTTACATATTGTCATATATTAAATTATTCTTAAACTCAATGAATTGAATTACTAACTGCTATCATGTCACAAGGCAAAAGGGCTCTGAGTTCAATGTATTTTCTGAGTGTTCTAATTTTACCATTCTCACAAACTATTGGCAACCTGAGATTTTACTTAGAAATGTCCATGCCCTTGATTACCCTTGCGTGGTGGTCTCTATTTGAGTTCTTAAAGGTTGGTAGGTTGACTCACTAATTACAAATTTTTGGCTGGTGTTCTGTGTTTGTTAATTATTGATAAACTTTATTTTCAACATAATTTAAGGACATTGGAATTCTTAATAATCTTAATATCATATGTGAGTTCTAAGACCTAAATTTAATGAACATTGAATTTGCTAAAAATAATAAAATACTAGTAGATTTTTTAACATCATGAATATAAATAAAGTTAAGATTAATTTGCATCAATACATTTTAGCTCAGTTCAAAATTCATCTAACTGAATTTGTTTTTAGAAAATTGCAAACATCTTTTAAATAAGATGTGAACACAAAATCAATGAATGTTTTTAAAACAACAAAAATATTTGTATTGCAATATAATTAGAAACATGCTTTTTAAAACTTCTTTCAGATAGACTAGGATTATGCAAACAATGCAATGATTATACCTGCAAAACTAGTTTGACAGCAAAATATACAGATATTTAAAGCATTCTGCTGTGCATTTTAATATGACTTATGTCTTTGCTTATAAAGTTTGTGAGGACTGTAACTGACATTGTATAACAACACTGATATCTATTGATCTAGCAACACACTATTTGAAAATAAAATACTCCTGTTAGTTTTCCTGTACCTCCAGTTACACATTTTTCATGGTGGATTCTTTTCCTCTAATAATTGGTTTTCATGATCTGCTATGATAGAGAATTATCACCAATTGGTGCTTTAAAAGTAAGTGTAGTAAAGGCCATTACACAGAGGCAAAGCATTAGTGCTTCACGGATGGGCTATAACAGAAAGGCCCCAATGGCAAATAAAAAGCCCAGGTTTTATATCATTTTATTAAGATCCACTGAATTTAAAATGGGAAAAAGGCCAGCAACAGATTATCCATTATAGCTCAAATAAATTAAAGTGTTAATTTCATATTTCTCTATTCACAGATTCATCCAAGATTGTTCTCATTTGCTGCATTCCAGACTGGTATATATAATTTCACTATGTATCATAAATATGGAAGGATTTACAAAAAAATCCACTTTTATTGTAGATGAATCTATAAAACAATAATATCTAGTTTCCTGAAGCACTTAGTCCATAAAGTAAAAATTGTAGATGGTAAAATTCATAATATTAGGTCTTAAATTGAAATGAGACTATAGGAACTTGCACAAGGGTGTCTTCCTGTATTATCCATGACTATGGGTCAGGTGATAAGACCCCAAAGCAGTGGCATAATCCAGACAAAACATAAAGTTCAGTTCATGTTGCTAACAATTGTGAATCTGGTAGGAAGAAAAAGCATCAGTTTTCAGATAGAGTAACATAGGAGTTGTCTTAGTCACTGTTCTGTGTCTGTTAAGAGACACAATGAAAATAGTAATTCTTATCATTGAAAGAATTCAACTGGGTCTTGCATCCAGCGGTTCATTCTATTGTAATCATAGCAGTGAGCATGGTGGCATGCAGGCAGACATGGTGCTAGAGAAGTAACTGAGAGTTCTACATTCAGGTCCATAAGCATCAGGAAGGAGACACTGGCACTGACTTGGATTCTTGAACCCCCAAAGTCTGCTCCCATTAACATACTTCCTCCAACAAGGCCTCCTTTTCTAATCACTCTCCAGTAGCACTACTCCCTTATGACCTAGCATTCAAATATATACGTCTATGGAGGGTGGCATTCTTATCCAAACCACCACAGGAAGCAAAGAGAATATTCACTGAAATATAATTGTTGCTTTGTTTATACTTAATTTCATAAACTAAAAAGAATTGTGTTCATATTACAATGTTCACTATATTCTTCAATTCCTGTTTTGAAGTTATATAAGAAGTACATATAGCATGTGCCTTTTGTTCCAGTTATTTTGTATTTGGTGTATTTATGATTCACTCATGTTGTCATTATGGATATATTGAAAACTTGTGCATACAATTATGTCACAATTTCTTCTTTTCTCTAGTTAACAGAATTTATTCTTTTATGTACTTTATTTTATATGTTTTACCTGAACAGATATCTGTGCATTGTATGTGCTCAGTGTCTCTGGATATCAGAATAGGGCATCAGATCTCTTTCAATTGGAGTTACAGACAGTTGTGAGTTGACATGTGGGTGCTGGGAGAAGAACCGGGGCACTGAACAAGAGAAGAAATTGCTGATAACTTCTGAACCACCTCTCCAGTCTCAGAAGAGTTGACATTTAGTAGTATCTAATTCAATCTCTATTTTTTCTCTCCTTTTTTTATTTAAATTAGAAACAATCTTGTTTTACATGTCAATCCCAGTTCCCTCTCACTCCCCTCCTCCTCTGCCCCTCACTGAACCCTATCCTATCCCCTTTCTGCTCCCTCAATCTCTTATAAAGAGAATTGTTAGGAATTCACTTGTGAAATGCCACTAATTAAAAAGTAGATTTACTGTGCATATGAAGTAGTCGATGTCAATTTTATAAAAAACCATAAAACTACATAATCAAGTGTTTATATCACTTTATTGTCTACCAGAAATGTGATAACATTTTAGTCACTTCATAACATGTCATTATTCTGTAGTATCAATGTTTTTCTTTTTTGTATATCGTATTTCAAATTGATATTGTAAGTTACACTAGTTTTTGTTTTTGTTTTTTTTGTTTTGTTTTTGTTTTTGTTTTGAGACAGGGTTTCTCTGTGTAGCTTTGGAGCCTATCCTGGCACTTGCTCTGGAGACCAGGCTGGCCTCAAACTCGGAGAGATCCACCTGCCTCTGCCTCCCAAGGGCTGGGATTAAAGGCATGTGCCACCAACGCCCAGCAAGTTACACTAGTTTTAAAATGTATAATTTACATGTTACATATTGATTACTCACCTAAATGCAAAATATGTGCTAAAAACATACAGTAACTAGTTGTTTTCACTCATAAGGATAAAGGACACCATTTAGAAGATGCCTGAATAATGGAGGATAACTTGACATCTCAAAATTCTTATCTTGATCATGTCTATAAAATATTTTCCAAATAAGGGTATATTTAAAACCTTAAAGTTTAGAATTTGTTATTTTGTGGCAAGAGTTTAAGTTCACAACAAGGTTCATGCTTTCTCAGGATTGCAGTATTTTCTATTTTATTTTGTTATCTCAAATGTACCTGACATGTACAGTAATGCTCTTTAATGACTCGATGCCCCCATCAACAGTAATAATTCCAAATTGTGTTTTAACAATTGTTATAGCTACATGGTCATAAATTATTTTGTATTATTGTTAAGGTGTGACTTAAATATTTAATAAAACAGTGATTTGTTAATGGTTCTATGTTATACACGATAATAAATTTTGGCACATAGTTTAATACATATTTGGATTTAGTGTGAAAATATATTTTACTTTATCATTTCTTCAAGGGTTCAAGTTAACAACTCAGCTCAAAGGTGGTATTTTTCACATTATTTGTTTGCCTGTAAGGGACTATGGATTAGAGATAAAATTACTTCAGGAGACTTTTGATTCTAAGGATATTGATGCTTTCACAATCTGTTATCCTAACTGCAAACTGATTGAATTCACAATCTCAGCAGTTTCTGGAGTTTGGTGTTTTGGTGCATGTATAATTATATATTTTAAGATGGTATGTTAACCAATAGCCATATTTAGAAGCCTAAGCAATCTAAAAGAAGGGATTTTCTTTCTCTTTTGTTTTGCAAATAATAGTTTGTTTTTTTTAGACATTTTAAATTGAGTGTAGTTATAGACTGCAGTTCCCTATTTATTATGCAATTCAGTTTATGCCCACTCCTTTCCTGGTTCATGCTGCATCAGTCTACCACAGATCAGATTCTTTAAACACAAATTTGCTGTCATCAGCTCTGATTTTCTTGCTTCTCTGCTGCAAGGAACTTTGCAATTCATCTGGCCAAGCAAGCTCATCGAGAATCATCTTCCCACCATAAAGCATTTAGTCACATATACATTGGCTTTTAACTGAGAGGCTTAGCACTTCCATGGATAGGATTAGTTACTTCTAAGACCCCATTGTTCAGTCTTCCTCAGTTAATTTATAGTATCTTGCAACATACATGAAATATATATATATATATATATATATATATATATATATGTATTTCCATAGGTATGATTATTTTGAAACTCCACAATCTCAGTATCAGTATCTGCTGCTAAAAATATTTAGCTGTTTTTCCTCTAGATTTTTAATATTAATCTGATGTTCACATTATTCAGTAATTATCACTTTTTAATTTTAAAAGGTCCAAACTCCTTAGAGTACTTCACAATTTCCTGCACAAGCTTCATGGTCTCTAGAAGTCCAAATTTACTGTCATCAGAAATCCCATAATCTCCATAAGAAATAACTGTGGCTAAGAGCAGCAAGGTTTTATTTTGAACACCAGATCTTTATATAAGTTATTTTCTCTGCTGGAAATTCTCTAGATTGAACTTTTTCCAGTCCATAAAATTCTATCATCTTCCCAGATGTCCAATGTTTCCCCTTAAGTATGCTCTGCAACTTATTTATTTTTATCTCAACTTTTGCAAGTGATTTGCACTGTAAAGTGAGTGCTCCAAGGGTATTCTCAGTATTCCATTCATCTTTCACATTGTTATTTGAACAAGAAATGACCCCATAGAGTCACATGTTTGAAAATTTGATCCCCCTCTGGTAGAGTAATTTTGGGAGGATGTAGCACTTTCTAGAGGTAGACCCTCAATGGAGGATGAGAGTTACCTAGAGTAGCTGTTGAGGTTTGGTACCCTGGCTCGACTTCCTGCCCATATTCTGCTTCCTGTTCCACCAGAATAGAGGAAATGAGACATCCTACTTACACATTGCTACTGTCTTAGTTCTATCACCATGCCTTCCCACCATGCTGGACAGATTCCCTGAAAGCATCTGTTACTTAAAATACTATCTCCCTTCCTTGGTTTAGATTGTCAAGTATTTAGATACACCAACAAGGAAAGTCATGGAAAGTCATTTATATATATATATATATATATATATATATGTGTGTGTGTGTGTGTGTGTGTGTGTGTGTGTGTGTGTGTGGTGTGTGTGTGTGTGTGTGTGTTTTCAGATGTAAATACTTAAACAAACATTTATTTATTTATTTATTTATTTATTTATTGGCTCTAAATCCATCTGCTCCTTCATTCACTACCTCTAAATTACCTTGCTCATTGCAACCATTGTGATATGATTTACCATCTATTATTTCTTCCAGTTAAGTGTACCCTTCCTTCACAGCTGTGGAAAAATGGTAGTCACAGGAAGAACTTAGTGATAATTGTTATATCTGCATTGAATTCATAACACTTTAATATAAAAATTAATTTTTTGTTTTTTAATTCATTTTTTCATACTAACCACAGTTCCCTTTCCCTCCCCTCCTCCCCCACCCCTTACCTATCCACAATCAACTCCCATCCACTCCTCAGAAAGGGTAAGGCCTCCTATGGGGCATCAACAAAGCATTTAGTATAAAATTCTAACCTCAATACACATTTAAATATGTAGCATATATTTTCCAGTCAACTAAATTGTCAACTCTTCCTACTCTTATTTGTATAGAAAAATGTTTTGTTTTATTAATGCATTAAGGATTATATTTTGCATTTCATGATCAAGATAAACAATTTGTAAATATCATAATCTGTTATGGGCTCATGTTTTCAAACTGAGATTTCTTGGATTCTTTTCAAACTTATTTCCTGAAACATTTTTCTTTGCTTTTATTTAAAAATTTGCAGGCAAATGGATGGAACTAGAAAAAAATCCAGAGTGAATTAACCCACACTCAGAAAGACAAACACAGTATGTATTCACTCATAAGTAGATATTAGATATGAAGCAAGGGATAACCAGACTACAATCCACAGCTCCAGAGAAGCTAGGCAACAAGGAGGACCCAAAGAGGGACACATGGATCACCCTGGAGAAAGAAATTAAATGATGTCTACAAGGCAAACTGGTAAGGGGAATGGGAGGGGAGATAAGAACAGGAGGGAATGAGATAGTCTTGGCAAGGATGGATGCAGTGGAAGAACAATCAAACAGATATTTTAATAGAGAGAGCAACTATGAGCTTAGGGAGAAACTTGGTGTTAGGGTAACTCCCAAGAATCCACAAGGAGGATGCAAAATAAGACTCCTAGCAATAGTAGAGAGGATGCCTGAACTGGCCTACCCCTGCAATCAGATTGATACCCCAACTATCATATAGCCCTCATCCAATAATTGATGGAATCAGATGCAAAAATCCACAACCAAGAACTAGGCCGAGAACCAGGAATCCAACAAAGAGGAGAAGGAGGGAACATATGAACAAGGGAGGTAAAGATCATGATGGAGAAATCTACAGAAATAGCAGAACCAAGCTCGTGGAAACTAGACCTACAACTTTGTTACTCCAAGGCACTGAACTAGGCCCTTAATATGTGGGAGACAGTTATAAAGCTTGGAATATCAGAGGGGCCTCTTGTAGTAGGACCATGATACAAACTGGGTACATGAGCTAGCTTGTAGCTTGTATTCCCTATGGTGGGAAGCCATGCTCAGTCTTAATGCATGCGAGAAGGACCTGTCCCTGCTCCAACTTATTTTGCCAGAATATGTTGCTTCTTCATGGAAGCCCTTACCTGTGAGTGGGGTGGCTGGGCATGGGCTAGGGGGAAGGTGAAGGTAGTTTGAGGAGTTGAGGGGGGTGGGAAGAGGGGTGGGAGGAAGAACTGTGGTTGGAATGTAAAATGAAATAAAAAAATAAAAATGGAGAGAAAATGAAACAATAAACTTTACAACTCAAAATATCTTTTCATTGTACATACCAACTTCATTTCCCCCTCCCTCCCCTTCTCCCATTCCCCATTTTCTCTCCTTCCCACCCCCAATCCACTCTTCAGAGGCAGTGAGGCCTCCCTTGAGGAGTCAACAAAGTCTGGCATAACAAGTTGAGTCAGGACCAGAACCAGCCCCTGTATCAAAGTGGAGCAAGTTATCCCACCATAGGAAATGGGCTACAAAAAGCCAGTTCATTCACCTAGGATAGGTCCTGATCCCACTTGCAGGGCTCTGCCTAACATAGCAAGCTGCATAATTGTCACTCACATTCAGAGGACCAAGTTCTGTTACATGCAGGTTCTCCAGATATTAGTCCATAGTCTGTGAGCTCCCATATCTTGGGTCTCTGTAGTTTTCCCCATCATGTTCTTGTTCCCCACTTGTTCATTTTATCCTTTCTCCTCTTCTACTGACATTCCTATCTTTTAACTTAATACCCAACTATATTATGAGTCTTTTACACAACTCCACTATGAACTCCAGTGGATTTTCCTATATTGTCACTTGATGAAAATATGTTTGGTATCTTAGTAACCCACTTTACATGACAGTAAGATAAAGTATTTCTTGGTAAAGGTTAATTATTGGTGATAATGTGACTATTAGTTGTGTGAGTCCCTTTATTCTACCTGGAAAGCAATTATGAATCAGTGAATAGAAGCTGAAGGCCTGGATGAGCAAAGCCAGACTCCAAATTGTAAGCTCTGAGATCTAAGGCTGCAGTGGAAACCAGAATCGTGTGGCTCCAACAACTCAGGTTGAAGGTTTATTGCTACAGATGTTAGTCCCAAGGGGTCTGTCTACAGCTGTGCTGTGATTAGTAGTTTTCAGCAACAGTGACAAGCAGTAACAGTCAATGCCTACCTGTGTAAAAGCTCCTGGGTAATCCTCCTTGGGACCCTCAGCTCCTATAATGGCTAGTGTCACAGATCTCAGATCA
Organism: Cricetulus griseus; assembly: GCF_003668045.3. Classification (NCBI taxonomy): domain Eukaryota; kingdom Metazoa; phylum Chordata; class Mammalia; order Rodentia; family Cricetidae; genus Cricetulus; species Cricetulus griseus. The sequence continues at coordinate 135,911,123 of NC_048595.1, read as the reverse complement.
AGTGTGTCAGGATTCTTGGACTCTGACCATCACTTTACCTCAAAAGGCTCTTCTAGAACACAGGGTATCTAGTTTCTTTTCTCTGTCCTCCATCATTTTAGCCTATAGTTGTTATCCAGTCACTTTTCAGCTGCCTGCTGCTGCTGCTGCTCCTGCTCCTGTTAGCATAGCAATTGCTACAATCACAAGGATTACAGCTCCTGCTGTATTTGCCTGTCAGTGTTGTCAATCTGCTACTTCCACCAACCAATTCCTTTTCACCTTAGTGTCTAAACTGATGTTAATGATGAAAAGTTGGTGAGGAAAAAAGAATCACAACACTCTGGAAAGCAGTTTGAAGGAACTGGGGCTCTACCTCCAGAGACATAAGCCAGAGGGGTTGCCCCCACTCTCAGCTGTATCCAAAAGTGAGGCAAACAGCTTGGGCTTGTAGTGCTATGTGACAAGAGTGATTGTTTCTAGTAACCATAGAGCATTTTATGGAAATTAATGGTCAGGTTGGCACTAGTCATAGTCCTTCTGATGGGCCACCAAGGGAAATGCTCCCCTTCTGGCCTAGGTAGGAATGGCTAACACTAGATAATTTTCAAAAAAATTGGGGACACAATGTTTGAAACAGTTGTGGCAGGAACAGTGGTTTCTGAAGCAAGTGTTTTGCTTCAGCATCAAGCACATGTGGCAGTCGTCCTGCATCTTCAAGACATCTACCTCCTGCACACTGGATTGTCACTGCAAATGAGGGAGTCAAATCTGTAGTCCCAACTATCTTGTCTAATTTGAAGGAAACCGACAAAAGGTAAAGGGAAAATAAACATTAAAATGAGTTGTCTCAATGAGTGTCTGTCCTTAACATTGGAACATGTTTTACAACTTTTAGCAGTTGCCCACTCTTAACCAAGCAATTACAGGGAAATGGAAATAACTTGGTCTCAGTCACAAAGGAATAGGAATACTGAGAACAGGAGGTAAACAACTCTGTATCCATTCTTATAGTCACCTAGTAAACAAATGTCAGTAATTTACATTTCCAGGGTAAATAGTAGACTCTCCTTGTAGCACTCAATAAAGAAAAGGGTTCATCATATATGATTTGTAACATGCCTGCTTCCCACACTTTATATATTCACATGTACACATGAGCTTATATACATACATATATATTTGTTTCACTTCACCATTGTTGAGATAAATATTATTTTGCCACGCCCAGAGAAGTGGCTTAGTGGTACAGTACTTGCATGACAAGCAGGGGAATTTGATTGTGTATATCTTCACCCACGTGAAAACTAATCTCAGCATGGGGCATGAAGAGCCAGGTAAATCCTGGACCTAGCCAGCTTAGCAAAATTGGTGGGTTTCATGTTCAGTGAGAGACCCTGTCTCAAAAACTAAGGAAAATACTACTGGAGGAAGACATATAATTAGCACTTCTGGCCACCATTGGACTCATGCTCACACATGCAAACATATATCATTACACATACATATGCTCCTGCACCCTCAATAATTGCTTGTTAACTTTTTTAAAATTTTATGAATAAAATTGGTTTGAGCTAGACCTCCATCTTTTCATCAAAAGAAGCACAGTATGTTTCAGATACTTCAAAATTGTATTTGAAAAATTATTATAGATTAGAGAATTTTGTACTTAACATCTGTATGCATTTTCCAATGTTACTTTCACCAAAGCATATTTTCAAAATAATATTGAGATCTTTATAGTCAAATATCACAGCATTCTCTCTTATAAAACTGGTTGTTTAGACATTTAAATTCTAAACTCAACTCTCTGGAGAAGGGGGTTCATTACTCTCAAGGAATCCATCCATTGTATGGCTTCCTATACCTCACTATTATGAGAGTGATGGGCTGATATGTAATTATGGCTGGTAGCCCAGAGCCTAATGCTGGTCTCAAGTGTTCTCTAACTCTCAAAATGACCTACTTGCTGTAATTTACAATTTACTGCCTAGAGACATTATTTTGGAAACTGACATCATTTTCCATGTAAAAATGTAGAGAATTGGTAATTATATTAAATGAACTTTCTTTGCCAAAGACATAAATAGCTCAAGGATAACATTTCTTAGGCTATTTTCAGCTTCTGAATTATTGGAAAATTATGTAGTGTTGCAGATTGAAACTTGAACTGCTTGCCACAATTCTTCAAAAACAAAATGTTTGTCTTTGCTTTGTTGACAGTTGGATGACTATGAAACATAAAATGCAATTATATTCTGCAGATTCTAAGGGGTTTCTCAGTGACAGTTTGAGTATCAGACTAGGTTAAGTAAAAGAATCTATGCCCATATCAAGTTACAGCAACCAGCTAAGCTAAAGCTAGAAAGTATAAAATGTGTATATTAATGTTAATGCCATAGTGACAGGATGATACACTCTGACCTTACTAGAGTACAGGTTAAGATGAATGATTTATATCTTTCAGGAATTAATTTTCAATATTTCTATGTACACTATAATGGGAATTCTACATTTCTCACCAGAATAACCACACCCCAGGCTGTTTTTTTTTTTTTTTTCTTGAGTATATGTCCCAACATCCAATTCTTTCAAGAAATATACTTCCAAGTCTTTTTGTCAATTTTACAATCCTGAATATATCTATAACAAAGGGGCCATCCTGTTGAAATATAATCATTTGTAGAGATGGTGCCAAATGCCCCAGCCTATATAGAAGTTTAAGGACAATTAGCAAACCCTGTAGTTGCTTACATTGACCACACTCATTCCTAGTGTTCTCTCGTGCTTTTCCATTAACTTATCCCAGGGCTAAAAACTTTCCAAAATTTTCTTGAAGTAAAATTTAATTCAGTTGCTCTACTCTATTGCACGTCTCTTGTATAAAGTCTCCCTTCTCTGTTTAATTACATCTGGTGCAGTTTTTCTCTGGCAACTGAAGAATTCATAGCATTTAAACTTCAGTAAATGCTGCCATAGTAAATTCTGCAAACTTGGATTCATTTTCTTATGCATTCTTCTTCCCCCATATAAAGTGATGTGATACATTATGTCTAAAAATTTTAAAGGTTAATTTTATTTTCAATAACAAATATATAAACAGCTCAGTAAACAGTACAAATTTTTGTTACAAATACTATAATAAAGGAAACAAGCACTAAGCTAAATTTTTATGAATTTTAAAATGTTTATTCATTGAATATCTAGAAAAATCTGAGGCAGACAGTCCATTTTAGCAACTTCAAGTATTCAGAGAGAAAACTATGTTCAATTGTGTTGTACAGGACTATGCTGTCAAATGTCACAGTGTTAGTCTTGCCAACACTAAGCTGGAGTTGTAACTCAATTGATTGCCTAACATGGGTGAATCCCTACATTCCATTGCCAGCACTGCAGAAGGACAAAACAAACACATTTTTAGTGGAGTAATTGGAGAATAAAGTGGAGAGGAAGACTTCAAAGGAATCAAGATTAATTTAAGAATGTGGCCTTATCCTCCCTGGGGAGCAGAGGGGGAGTGAGGTGGAGCACTGGAGGGGTTTCGAGGGAGGGAAGGGAGAGGGAGAAGGGATTCACATGTGAAGCAAGCTTGTTTCTAATTTGGACTAATAAAACAATAACTGAAAAAAAAGAATGAAGTCAGTTATGTAACTGAAGACTTATGTATTGTAGGCTACATGTAACAGAACAGAGAAAAGTAAAAGGAAAACGAAGTAATACAGAGATTCAGACTCAGAATAATATGGTTTTCGGGAAAATAAATCAAAAGCCAAAAGGTGTATGGCTAGTGACAAAGAGACACTGTCTCCATCTCTTTCACCCTGTAAGATGTCTCATTAACTGCACTTCTGTATTTGTTTGCATTGTGGTATTTTAAAAACAGTAGTGAAATAAAGTTGCTGAAAGCAGTGACAATAGTTATGCTACAGTCAAGAAAGTCAACTGAAAGCAAATGACTGTGCATTAAGTATTAAGGCAAATCAAAATGCAACATGGATGGGAGGCTATTAGCAAGCTGCTTTTGTTATTTTAAAGGTTCTTATTGAGAGGGAAAGAATACAAATATAACATAAATATAAATCATGGAGAATAAGCATTCTAGAAGATTATTTGTCTAAACCAAATAGCTGCAAAGAATTAGTTCTTACTGTTTCCTGAAGAGTTAAACACAGTCCACCCTAAAGCAGGAAAAGTATAAACTGACCATCTTCAGCAATATGAATAAATGGTTTGCTGAAAATATGTCAGCAAGAAGGACTGTGTCTTTTGTAAAAACCAATAAAACATATCAGTTTAATCATGGATGTACCACACGCCATGGACAACGGCTGCATGAACATACTGTTGTAAGACACCGAGGCAAAACTGTAAAATGAAAATACTTAAATACACTGAGTGTTGCTACTACATTAATCATATGAAGATCATCCACACAACTTTATATCAAAAGTCAGAATACTCATTTTTATTGGCCTAACAGAAAAATCATTGGCCTACACATTAGGAAGATTATTTTCAAAGTAAATACTATTAACATACTTATTTGATCTTGAACAGATATTTTTATATAATGTTCTATTTTATTTGAATATAAGCATGCTTAAAACATAGATAATGCTCTATATTAATAAAATATTTGTTGGAAAATCAATAGTTATTCAAAAATTATGATGAAAAGTCTATCTGACTTCTGAGTAAGGTCCCAGGGGCAGTTTTGTATATTTAAAATTTAAGGAAAAGTATACTGTTATATTTTCATGTACTTGAACTAATGCTATCATGCTCCTTGAAAATAAACAAAGACATTTCTTTTTGTTTTGTTGTCTTGAAAATCTTTTTGAAATGCTGAGAATTGAGGCACTAGAGATCTTTAAAACACGATATTTGCATTCTTGACCAAATCAAAAACTAGAACTAAAGATAGGCTTAGTTATTAGAAATGTAATTTGTCTAGTTGAATATTTTCATTTCTCCAAGATGGTGGTAATTAAAACTTTGATGTTGCCATTTCCTAAGGAAAATAATTGATTTGTAAAATGAATTATTAACATGACTTCAATCAAATATGTTTCATATAGTGAAGGTTTAAGGTAAGTGTATATAGTTGGTGAATACTAACAACTAAAGACATTGATTATAAAATACCATATGTCAATGGCCTATGGGAAATACTGTGGAGACATAAGGAGGCTACTTTATTAAAAATGAAAATGCCAATCATGTATATAATGTCAATATTATTTATAATCCATGATAGAGGAAGAATAAATTGATACAGAAGTATTTCTAAAGGAATACTGTGCTGACCATGAAATAAAACTTATATTCTTGAAATTAACAAAAAAAAAACCAAAATCATGAGAAGGATGTTTGGTTTCTGTTTCTAAAAAAAAAAATCATTTCTACAAAAAAAAAGAAAGAAAGAAAGGAAAATAAAAAGAAAAACAATTCAAAACACTGTCCAGGAATATAACTTTCCAGGAGTATGACAGTGTGTTTGAGCAAATTTTGACAACAGGAACTTGACAAGTGGCAAGATTAAGTGCTGTATCTTAGGGATACAGGGACCTTTTAAAGACAGGTTTTTCTGAGGGGTTTCAATTCTTAGATAACATGCTGGCTACTACTTAGACAGTTTAATCTAAAAATATCTCCATGATTTTCCTTTTTCCCTGCCAACATTAAATTCTGAATAACCCTCTCAGAACAGTCATCTATGTCAAACACATTCAAAATATCAAGACAAATCCCCTAAATCCATGTCCAGTTTAAGGACACTTGAAAAACATAGGAACTATCTTAAGCCTGTTAGATATATTCTTGCTTGCATTATTTTAAATAGAAGATTGGAAAACATATTTTATTGATTAAGTCTCAAACATGACAGAATAATTGAATGTTTTTATAACCTATTTATAAAAATAATTCAAGAGTGCATATAGGCCAGTGTTCTCATTTTATCTCTGGTAATATTAATCAGCAAATAAGAAACCACTTCAAATTGAGATACATAATTTTGCAGTATTTCTATTTTATGTAGAAGATAATAGTGGATGCAAAAAATAATTTTTGTGACTGTATTTTACAATTATGACTTGAAAATTTATTAGAATCTGAAATAAAAAGGATGGGAGCCTGGACCTATTCCTGAGTTAAGAAAGGAAAACTCTTCAAATGTCTTAATCATATATTTGACCCTAATAGACAAAATACAGTAACCATTTGTTACTCATTTACTTGACTTAATAGTTGTTCATTTATGAGCCTTGGCATGTGATACTGTCATAATAAGTGTTTAAAATATATATTTCCTCCCTAATGTCATTTCAAATTTAACGAGTTCAAATGATATTTGAAATTACCAAATGATAATTAAAATGGAGAAATTTTCTTCATTTGTAAATCTTAAATATTTCTTTTGATTTTTTCTAAAGGAAATAAAAGTGTAGGCTCATATTATCAATGTTTTTCCAATATTCTGATTATTATTTACTCCATAAAAAATAAAAGACTTGTAATCCTTATTAAAGATCAATGATAGTGCAGCATAGCTAGTATTAACTGCACTATAATGAAATGTCTCATATGATTTTACTTAGATCTTGATTAAAATACCATAACAATTAATATATTGTAATGGAGCATGCAATGTTTGGAGGAATAGAAGAGAGTAATATTCTAATCAATTTATGAACATTTGGAATCCACACATTTAGGTATGGGCTGTGAGTAGATGTTTAAAAAAAGTGTGTTTTAAGGAAATTGGTTGCATTTGTTGCCACTTTTTCAATAAGTATTATCATTATTTGCATTAATTCAAATAATAATTTGAAAATTTTTAAATTTTCTTAACCTACCCTAGTCCAGTTAGATTTTATTCTATAAAAGCAATATATGCAATATATGATCCAAATTTGAACTAGCTTCTTAAAAATATTATTTATCTATTTACTTATTGGTTTATTTACTGAGACATGTTCTCACTGTGTATCACTGGCTGATTTGTAGACCAAGTTGGCCTTGATCTCTTAGAGATCAACCTGCTGAGTTCTGAGATTTAAGGTGTACAACACCACACCTGGCTATTACTATATTATGTGTAAGAGTTTTTCTTTACATATATGCATGTTTACCCCACTCATGTTGGTTGCTAATAGAGGCCAGGGAGGATGTCACATCTCCCTTAACTACAGTTTGAGATTGAACTGAAATCTTTGATAGTTTTCAGTGGCCATGTTGGAGCTGGAAACATTAACTGGTTCCTCAGCTCCAGCAGCATGTGTCTTAACCATTCACCCATCAACAATAAAGCAACTGAACTCATTCAGGATTCTCATATGAATCATTCAATATTCTTGCATTTTCCCATTGCATTTCCATTCTTAATCACTATTGTCCATATTTGATTTTGTGCTGTAGAGTAAGTTCATTTTGATGATAGTCTCTTCCTCGTGTATTGTAAAGTCAATAATCCTACAAATTAGTACCAGTATAACCTTGATTTTTACTCTTACTGGTTATACAATGATTATGAAGAAATATCTTGGCAATTTTTGGTAGCTCAATCTATTAAACGATAATTTGTTTTAAATACATTTAATAGTATACTTTCCCAACACGTTAAAATATAAATTGAATAAAAACCCACAACGCAGATTAACAGGCTATGGAAGGAAATAGTATGGATTAAAATTAATTATGGTAAGGACTGACCTGGAGAAAAGGACCCACATGCCAGCCTGGGGTTGCATATCCCGGGTGAGTAGGAGAGAACAGGCCTGCCTAGAGCTGGAAGGTGCCAGGCAGTCAGGTGCCATTATGGTGAGCAAATACATGATGAGGTATTAGAGATAGAAAGAGGTGGTATGGTTCATGTCCTTTGGAGAGAGGCAGATCTGAAGAGGTGAAAGTGGTAAGGAGAGGGCTGAGGTGGGTGGCCTGCTGCCACTCAGGTCCGGGCCTAGGCTGATAACAAGGGCCCATGTCTGAGTCTGTGGCCTTGCTGGATCTGTGGTGTGTGCTCATGTCTGTGGCTCCTCCTACTACCACAGGCCAAGAGGATAGGACTGAAAGGAGTTAGTCCCGCCCCGCCCCAGCTGCTGCACTTTGGAGAGCAGACCCTCTAAATCATCTGAGCAACACAGTAGAATTAACCCTGTTTGCTGGGGAGCTGGTGGTAGACAGGGACCGAGGCACAGGTATATTGGTCCTGAGAACGGGAGCATGGGAGAGCTAGCGTGTCTCGCAGCAGCATGGGTGTAGGAGAGATGCTGCTTTTACTCCTCACTCCTTCCCCCTTACTATTCAACACTTGCCACCTGATGCAGGTGGGAAACTTGGCCCCAGAATTTATAGAGCAGAAAAGCTTGCCTAGACCCTACACCACCACCACCACCATTGTCTGCAGGAGAGCAGGTCCAATACCTTGCCAGAGCAGCACATAGAGCTAACTGTTGGTCAGGTTGAGGGTGAGCCAACCCAGAGGGTGTGATAGTGGAAGATCTGGCCCTTTCCACCTTGTCTGCCATGTGGTGGCATGGGCAAGGGGAAGATAACCTAGCTACCTTGCCCCTTACCATCTGTGACAGGTGAGAGAGCTGACCCTGCCACACATCAACTGCAGGACTTGGGAGAGTGAATCCTGTAACTTGCCTTGCCTGTGTTGACTGGAGTGCTGGGGAGCCAGGCATGAGGATATGAGAAGGAGAGACCTGGGCATTCTTCTCATCTGCCATACAGTGCTGTGGGCAAGAGAAAGACACCCTACCCCCAAATCCCTTAGCACTTGTGATAGGTTGCAGAGCTGGCCATGAACCTCATGTGGTTCCGAGAGAAAGAGAGAGGTTTCTGATGGTGGATCTCAGGCAAGCAGGCCCAAAGACCACGAAATTGGGAGAGCTGGCCCTAGCTCCCTCATCTGCCATGTGGTGAGGTTGAAGGAAAGAACCACTCCCCCCTTGCCCCTAAACTCCTGGCAGACAGGAGAGCAGGCCTCTGGCAAGCGACGAGAGTGGGAGAACTGGCCCTGTCCCTCAGCAGCTGCAGCACTTGGGATTCTCTGGGCAACATAAAAGTAGTGTGAGTGAGCCAGCCTCAAGGATATGAGTGCAGGAGAAACAGGCCTAACTGTTGCTGCTTGCTGCATAGGGTGAACTAACTTGGGTGATGGTGAAGAACTTGCCCAGATGAGGGAGTCCTGGTGAGTTAACCAACCCATGGAACACCCAGGCCCAGAATCACGGCTATGAGTTGGCCCATCCCAATGTCTTCCCTATGTCTGCTGGAGCACATGAAAGGGCCAGTCCTGTAGATTCAAATTTGCAGAATCTCCGTGACACAGCAAAAGCAGGATGTCCAAGAGGAGTCCCAGTGACAACTCAGTAGAAGCCAGAGACCTTGATCCAGACCAATGATTCATTGCAGTGAACACTTGAAAGTAAAAGTGTATGAACTAGAGGATATTCTGCATGACTTAACTCAAATATACTTGAGATTTTCCTTCTGATTTCAGACATCTATATTTTTCAACTTATGTTTTGCCTCATACAGACTACTAAATGCCAGCTGTATTACTATTCGATCAAAAACTTTAAAATCAGAAAGGCCTGGTTCTAAAAGAAAGAATAAGTTTCTAAGAAACTACTATTTTCATAGATTTCAGCTATGAACTCTAGACAGAATAAAAAAAACCAATGCCCCTGAAAAGAGCCAATGAATGATCAAAAGTTGTAAGACTGTGGAGAGTTCTCTGATTTCTATCAAGCTCCCAAGTGAATGAAGTTCCCATTTTTTATAAAGAATAATTTACCGCAGCCGCAGGACAAAATGTACAGCTTCAATAGAAAGCTTCACCATCTTTCTGTCTAGCAGAATACAGGTAGTAGCCTTGGGTCACAGGGATACTAGGATTAATGGGGGTAGCCTATTAAATAAAGAAGAGATAGGAGAAATGCTATGTTTTTTTACACAAAGCTTGCTGAAACTTTTGGTAGGTCTTAAGCCACATTGGCAGATGAAGTGGTTTCTGTGCAGTCCGCACAGTTCTGAGGTAATGTTCTTTGCAAAACGTGGAATAATTTGAATCTGAGGGGTTGATAGCTAAAGCTTAAACATCAAAATATTGGAGGCTCTGTAACATCTTCATATAATGGTACCCTTCATAATCAAAATAGTAGAAAGAAAAGCCAATTTTTGTGGGAAAACATTTTGTAGACAAAGAACTGGAAGCAACTATTTGCTGGCATTAATCAGTGTTCTATTGTTATTATGAGACACCATGACCACAGTGACATTAAAACAGAAAGCATGTAGTTGAGGCTTTCTGACAATTTCAGAGTTTTAGTTCATTATCAGCATTATGAGAAGCATGGAATCATGCAGACAGACTTTGTGCTGGTGGAGGAGTTGCAAGATCTATATCTGGATCCTGAGACAGAAGGAAGAACAACCATTGGCCTGTCTTTGTCTTTGTAATACTCAAAGCCCCCTTGAGTGACATACTTACTTCAATAATTAAACATGTCCTAACCCTTTCAAATAGACCCATTCCCTAAACATTCAGATATATATCAATTTATGAGAACCATTCTTAATCAACCCATAACAGACTGCTAGGCAAAGGAGACAACAGTGATATGTTACTTATGATTTATTAAAGCATGACTGAGGATTCAGAAAAGCAAAGCCAACCACAAGAGTTAGAAGCCAGGCACACACCTTTAATCCCAGAAGTCAGAAACTACAAGGAGGTTTTACATACCTTTAATCCTAGGACTCAGGATTAAGAGATATATAGATAGATCTCTGTGAGTCAAAGGCCACCAGGATCTACACAAGAGTGAATCAGTCTAAAAGAGAATTATAGCTCACACCTTTAATCCCAACATTAGGGAAATACATAGGACAGAAGCAAGGTCTCAGAGAGGCATTTGTTCTCCAACCACACTGAGGAAAGATTACAGCCTGAGGCTTGGGGAGAGATCCTGTAGACAGGACCATCCCATTCAGCCTGGGGTAGAGGTAAGAATCTAATGGCCAGCTGCTTTGCATTTCTGATATTCAGCTTAAAGCTTAAAACCCAATATCAGTCTCTGGGTCGTTTATTTATTTGTGTTACAGGAGAAATAGTCTTTCCCAGGTATGGAACCATTATTCATTTTGCAATACAAAGTAGTCAGACTTGAAACCATATACACACAACAATGAAAATAGACTCAAAAAGGTGTACCCACACACATACAATTAAAGAGAAAATGAGAGTAAAGGGGCATCACAGGGGTTCTGGAGAATGTTGCGTAGAGGATTGGAGGGAAAAAAAGAGAGGGGTGGGAAAGTGATATAATTTTATTTCAAATAAAGACATTTTTTAAAGAGACAGCGAAACATTAACACGTTTTGTTTAAGATTTTATTCTTTTAAGGATTTTATGTGTGGTTATACTGCATTATAACATTTCTGACCATTTCTCTTCATCAACCAACTCCACCAAGGCTAACCTCACTGTCTCATCTAGGTTTGAGTCACCAGGAACAAGTTCCTCCAACTCCAACACATACACTCTACTGAGTCCATTTAATGTTGCTAATATATACAGGAAATTAGTGTTATAAAACCTATCCAAGAGTTCATCCCAAGGAAAACTAATTACCCTATCTCAGTAGCCTTTGACTACCTAGAGCTCTTTACCTAATAGTCGATCCTTGTGAAATTATATCATCCATGTGTGCATGACAACTAATGTGGTCATTATGTATGTCTTGGTTAGGCAACCATATTCATGATATTTAAAGGGTGAAGCATCCTTGTCTGTCTAGAAGACTCTATCTCATAGCAAGCCCCTTGGTTCTATGACTCTTACAACTATTTTTCCAGTCCTCATTTTGTTATGTTCCCTGAGCCTTCAGTGCAGCGGTTGTTTGCATATGTACCAGTTATGGCTGAGATCATAATGATCATTTATTATTTATATTCTGTCCAGCTGTAGATCAGTATAGTAGCCCTTGTCTGCTACAAAAAAGCTTTCAGGTGAGGGGTGGAAAGCACATTAATATACAGGTATAAGGATACTTATTTGACTATATTCAGGAGCTACAAGATTTAGGAAAATGACAATAGAAAGTTTTTTCTAAGGTCTGTGACCTTTTTCAGTATTTGTAGTTGGCTAGGTTTATGGAAGCAAGAATGAGTGGATTTTAATTACAATTAGACTGCTGCTGTTACTCACAAGATATAAGACACTTTTGTGCCACAGAGGATCTTTAGTGCAAGAAAAGAGTTGTGATGTGGAAGAAAAAATTATTGAAGGCATAGCACTAAGTTGTCCTCTGACCTCCACTTTCTCTTGTCACATGTGTCCTTTATCAAGAATTAATTAACTGTTTAACCAACAAAGAAATATAAGGAATTATAAAACAGGAAAACAAACTAAAAGGTCAAGGGGGAGGGTTATTTGGTACAGTTCCTGTCATACAAGCAAGAAGACAGGATTTAGATTTATCTCCCTAGCACACAATTAGTATATGGGAAGGATTGCATTGTACCATCATTGCCAGTAATATAGAAGACAATTCAACCCCTGAAACAAATTGGTTATCCAGAAACCTAATTGGTGATCTACAAGTCTAGTGAAAATTTTCATCTCAAAAAATGAAAGTGGTAGAAGAATACACCAAATGTCAAACTCTGAACACTCCTGAACCCACTCACATATAAACACATACATGTAAGAAAAGCACAAAGCACAACTCTTGTTAAATGTATTCACTAACTAATGTTAATGGTATAGGAAGGCGCTCTGCTGGCTATCATGGAGAAGGTTAAACATCCATCTATTTACAAACCCTATCACCTACAATAGTGACCAGTCTACACTTGTTCTGCTTAAGGAAGATAGCAATAAAAAGATTCCTGATGATGTTCTATAAAACCTCACTCAACCTTCATCAGAGAAGCTTCCTGTTGCAGTAGTAGATAGTTAAAACAACTAGTTCATTTCTTCCTTAGTAATTTCTGAAGAGTATCAAACAGTTTAAATGTAATATTTACTACTTAGAAAAGAGTTTGGAAGCTAGGCAGCGGTGGTGTATGCCTTTAACCCCAGCCCTCAGGAGGCAGAGTCAGGTGGATCTCTGTGAGTTCAAGTCCAAAGTTAGTTCTAAGGAAGCCAGGGCTTTCTTAATAAACAGAAAGACATTGTCTCAAAAAATAAAACAAACAAACCTATTTACAAACTTGCCTTCTGAGAAATTATAAGTAGATGATTAAGTATATTTTATGTTGACTACATGTTGAAAATATATTAAGAAAAAATTAAAATAAAACCATTCACTATAACTATACCCTGAGAAAATGAATTATGTGCTTTCCAAACAGGTCTTTAAACACAAGATTGGAATAGTCATTTTTTTTCAGATATTAGTAACCCTTATAATGAAATAAAGAAGAAACTGGGTATTTCTAAGTTAAATAATGTTAATAATCATATGTTTATTAAGCCATATCATTATTATATATAGATACATAATAGAATGAAATTATTAAGTAAACACCATCATAAACTCTAAATTTTACCATCAAATTAGTTACTAAATATATAATTGCATAGTTTATGTGAATATTAATTATAATATACATATACTACATGAATTAATAATATGTAATAATTAAATATTTTCCCATTATTAAAGAACAGATCTCTAGTTATCTGAAAAACAATTTAAAAACATCACCATGGGCTGGAGGTAGAGAATAATTGAGTAGCACTTGTGTAGTATACATAGGCTATAGTTTAAATCCCAAATATAATTTCCACAAAGTGTTAGGAAAACACATAAGCTACAAAAACATATTAAATAGACTACAAAATACGTTCCTGGCTAATACTTAAAGTGAGGACAATATCAGTTAATTTGTAAAAATATTTTAAAATTAAGGAAAAACAAAATCTAACTAAAAATATTCAATTTAACAATACAGTCTAGAAGTTTTAATTAACTATATTTTAGATATTTCAATTGACATTGAAATCTAATTTTCAGAAATTAATCAATATTTAATTTTCTTGGTAAGATTAAGTAAAGACAAGAAAACAATAACTTTTAAACTGACACTAAATAAAACAAAAATATTGATTAATATTATATTAAATTATGGTGAATAAAATATTGATCAGTATTAGATTATATTTGTATTAGTAAATAATTCCTCCAATTTCTCAGCAAGCTCTATTGAACATTGTCTCTAGAAGCTACAAATCAAATCAGCAACCTGGCGAGGTTGCTACTAGGTAAAGGCGTCACTGCAGACCCTGACAGTGTGAGCTCTATCCTGGAACCCTCCTAAAAGTGGAAAAAAACAACTGGTTCCACAAAGCTGTCCTGTGACATCCACGCAGGCTATTACATGAATGCAGTTCACTTCAGCCCCAACGAAGAAAAACTAATGTTAAAAATTTTAAAGAGAATTATATTCTCCACAGAGTAAAAACATGCTAAAAACTCCAAGTTAAAACATAAACACAGCAAAACAACAATAACAACAAAACAGAGCTAAGTCTCAATAAATCTGACAAAATTGCAACTTAAAATTTCATGGGTATAGCTTTTGATATTACTAGAAGACATGATATCACAGCAAATGCTGTGATCCTTGGCTCTTGGAATTTTCCTGCTCCTTCTTCTACAATGTTCCATGAGCTATAGGCATGAGAGTGTTTTGGAAATTTATCCACTGGGACTCAGTTTCATATCTGCAACATTTTGACTAGTTGTCGTGTTCTGTAGCTGTCTCTGCCTGTCACAAAGAAAGGTTCCCTTGATGAGGGGGTGAAAAATATTCTTATCTGTGGGTATAAGGACAAACAATTACAGATTTTTGTTAGGAAGTAGGCTAGTTTAGGAAATTACCAGTTCTGGATTCTACTCCAATAACCATGGCTTCACCAGTACTGGTAGTTATGCATGTTTCCAGTATCAGGTGTATTTTCCCTCTTGCTGAACTCAAGTCCAATTAGAGAGCCATTGGTTACCACCAAGCTATGCATGCTGTGTTAGCTGTTGATGTGATTCATAGATAACATCTCTGGGAAGGACTCCTGGTTGCCTCCCTTCCTTGGGAGTTTGCATGGTGATTTCTGGTACCACAAAACTAAGTGCTCAAATGTGAGCTGAACAAGGATTACACCAATGAACATGACACAGTTATCAGTAAAAGCATTAGCCCTCCACAAAGAACTATAGGCAACTGAGGGAACCTGGGAGTGGGAAAGATCTTCCCAAAGAAAGACCACACCAATTGTTTACCCAGTGCCCAAAAATAAACTTTAAAAATAGACATACAATTAAGATTATATGGACTGAACAGGTCATATTTTAGAATGTGTATTTTTTATGAATATGCAAACAATAACAATTAGTGAAAAAAGAGGTAAAACCGAAGTATCAGGAGTTCAAGGTCTGCTTCCAAACATAGCAGTTTGCGACCAGCAAGTGGACATGAGATTGTACCTTAAGCAACCGCAACAATCTCCTAAAGCTAGAAATAAATTAGTCAGAAAATATAAACAATTCATCTACAATTTAAAACACACTAAAATAGCAGAGACTTTTTTTTCAAGGTAAACATTTCTTTGGTTGCCACTTATAAATAAAAGAGAAGAGACAGAAAACCAAGAATGGGAAAATTGTTTTTACTTGTTGGTAACAAATGGAATACTTATGAGTTTGGGAAATGGGTATCCAACAGTAACTTCTATAAAGACATCAAATATTCAAGTACCTATAACTGTCACAAATTTTAACAACAGCTTCTTTTATTTCTTACAGTTATGAAAGTTAAGATGTAGAAGTGGCTTTAAGAAGTTACGATAGCTTAAGGAAATACTAAGACAAACAAGGAGAGAAGAGGACACACTATGGGAATGCTGCAGCTAAGAGAGCAATACAGTTACATGCATTTGATGAAGGCAAATAAATCATATGATAGATATAAAATAATTTGTTTATTGATAAAAACATAATAAGAAACACTCAGCTTTCTGTTATGCTGACTCTCAGTTTCTCTGGCAGAGCAAATGTGTAGTGCAGCCAAAATAAATACAATGCTGAAAGAACCAAGCGGAGGCTGTCCTTACCAGATGTCAAAACACAGAGCAACCACAGTTAATTAGGTCTGTTTGGCAGCAAGCAGCACATTTCCACCCAAAGTTTACTCTCCAGTTCTTATTCAGCACAAAAGAGTTTGACTCGGATGTGCGGTTGTTCAGTTTGGTTAGCATTTTGCATAGCTTCTGGCTAGACTTATTGTCATAGCTCGAACGAACGTCATAACTAGACTTTGCCTGAAGAAGTAGAAGGAGCGGTGGCACTCACAGTCCTGGGGCCACATCCTTAAAAGCAGGAAGCTTGGAAGCTCCTTCTAAAAACCGCTGTCTTAAACTATCAGGATGAAGAAGATTGCTGGGGTTAGAAGGGCAGTGAAATATAGAGATCATTTTCAGTGTTCTGGGGATAGACAGCACATCAGAATTAACTGCTGATGTAAGAACTGTCACGGTAAGAAGCCTGGCTTAGAAACAGCATATGGATGGAATGAAGGCTGATTTCGATGATACTGTCCCTTAACTAAACTACTTGGTAAACAAGAAAGCAGAATCCGTATGTACTATCAAATATTCATCCAATTATGCTAACGTGAATGTAAATACATAGAAATATTACATGTAAATACTTAGAAACATTAGAGGTAACAAAAATTCTCAACTCTCAGCTGTTTTAAGACACTGATGAGTTAAAACGATTTGACATAAATAACTCCATCAATATTTAAAACTTGACAGGAAAGAGAGTCCATACCATTGTCTTTGCATTTGAATAACAGCCATTTGTCAGGTTTAAACAAGATAAAGAAGGTAGATCTAACTACAGGCACATGGAAGCACCTATAGAATTTCAAAGACACAGTCTAACAACTTTTAAGAAATATTTGTTTTAGAATATGCAAAATTAGGATCAAATAAATATATAATTTTGAAATAGAGAAAAGAACATTATGAGTTTATGCAAATTTTAGTAACATGAAGATTACTTATAATTGATTTTGGTTTAAAAAATGTCATCCAATATGAAACATACAAAGGCAGTCAATATTTTGTCATTTCCTAGATGGAGAAATGGCAGATATGTGCAGAATGTATGGATCATAGTCTGTGAAACACTTTGTTTACATAACAGATGTTAACCTGTCTTTGATTAAATTTTACCATTTAACATTTAGAATTTTTCTGTAATTTTAAATAATTTCCAAAATACAGAAAGAAATTTATATGGAATCTAACAATTTATTCCCTACCCCATGCATTAGGAGTTTACATATTTAAGCACAGCCAACAAAAATAAATTATATTTTGCAAAATTCATGGAAATGAAGTATTTGCTCAAAATTATGTTGCTTCATTCTATCACTAATTCTTATTTCATGTTAATTATATAAAATTAATTCATTGTTAAGGATGATTCTGTAATTGTTACATAGATACAGCCAGCAGAAAAATTATTTGAGTGAGATATTCAATATTTTCCAATTTAAGAATACCAAAAATATGCCAAATAGATTATGTAATTCCAACGTCACTGTGCTAGTCTAGTCTTTCTACAATGAGAACTTGGTGAGAGCAAATTTTACTCTATTATAAAAAGGACATAAGAAACACCAGAGATCAACTCAGGAAGACAATTGGTTCCACTAGCAACAGGCTACTCTCATGTAACTCAGAGGTGCACATAATATCAGTTCTTAGTGTACCACTGCTTTGTTGTCTGTTTATTGTCTGTTGAACAAAAACTATAGGGCAAGACAAGGAAGGAGACGGGAAGAAAAAATGCAGAGAGACTTTCACGAATAATGAAAAGAACTTTAAAAATAAAAGGGGGGAAAGGTGTATTTAATTTCAACTTGTCTTAGGACAACACTAGCCAAAGCCATAGTTATAAAGCTGTATTTGTATCTATGGTGAGAACCTCTCAAGAGCCAGTGGTAGGAAGTTGTATTTGCATCTATGAGAGAAACCAACCATGGAAGCCTATACATGAGAACCATAGAAACATTATATTACTTTCCTGTTCTCCCAGGCTTTGAGAGAGTGGCAATTTGTGCTGGATCGCCCATCACACTTTTGAGAGGAAACTGGAGATTTGAGAAAATTGATGATTTTCCTTTGATTTTAAACATCACAGAATTATCAGAGTATAATTAGATGCTTTAGTAACTCAAGAAAATATAATGACTTTTCCTATCAGATTGCTTAGACAAATATTCTATTTTTAGAAAAACACAACATTCTTTAGTTGAATTTTAATTAGTATGATAGCAAGATATTAGAAACAAAAAAACTAGTGATTTTCACTTTAGAAGTCCATTGCTTGTACCAGGGAGTTAGTTCAGTGGGTAAAGATGATTCAGGCCAGATCTGATAACATGAATTTGATACTCAGTATCCCCAAGTGGAAAGAAATAATTATTTGAAATTGTAATTATGTTTATGTATGTATATCTGAGTTTGGGTTTGTGCACACAGGTCCATGTAGGCAAGAAGTGAATATAGTATTCCTGACACTGGTGCTGGGAACAAACTCTAGTCCTCTATAAGAGCAGGGTATTCAGTTAGCTGCTGAGCCATCTCTCTAACTCCCCAAACCAAAACCAATGTCTGCAGTTTGTCCTCTCACCTCCATATTCATGCATGCTCTGGTAAATATACACGCACACACAAACACACACACACACACACACACACACACACACACACACACACACACACGTGCACTGACAGCAAATGACAGCAAATGAATAAATAATAAATAAATACATATATAGATACAAATGTCTATGAAAAGAAAAGAAAAATAACTGCATCATTTAAAATTTCATTTCTAGTGAGATTTTTATTTATACTCTTTGAAGTACCAATGTCAATTTACTTACAAAAGTGCACAAATATTTATTACAGTTTCTATATAAATAAATATACACATATTTTATTTGCTCATTATTTTATTCAGAAACATATTCTGCAGAAAGTTTTTTTCCTCTTGAAATAACTACATCAGAATTTATTTCAATTTAATTCTTCTAGTGGTCACTAAGTATTCAAAGTAGAATAAAACCAGTTTCTAGTATGCATATTATTGATTATCCCTGTTCCCTAGATATACTTCTGGTCATATCATTTATTTCTTTAGTTTTCATATTAGCCATTTTAAGTAGCTTGTTAGCTATTACCAGGCTAATAGGACATACATCCTGGATTCTCCCTTATAAGCAACAGCAAGGAAAAACAAGGAAAGAAACCATAGGATTCACTGACATTCAGAAAAATTGGTCCTGATGATTGGTTCATTGAAGATATAAAAAGAAAATAAGAATTCCATACACATATGTATGTTGTGTATGAGATAAAATGAAGACAGTCTCAGGATGAAATGCTTACATTAAAAATTAGAGACTTCCAATGAATAACATTCACCTAAGGCACTAGAAAACAAAAACAATTCCCAAGAAAATAGCTAGATTAAAAATGAATTAGGACTCAAATAAATGTAATATAAATAAATAAAAATAAAGAAGAATGAATGAAACAAGAAGTAGATTTGTTTGAAAGATAAAAAATTAACTAATTCTTACTCAAATTAACCAAAAGAAAGAGAATGTGGATATGGAAATTTTGCAAGACTGCTTTCCTAGTTTATGATTGAATGACTTCTGACACAGAAAGAATTAGTGTTGTTCTGTGATAAGGCCCCTGATAGGTTATATAATCTTGAGTACTCAGCCTAAACATATATACATATGAGCAACATTAATGGGGTCAGTAGGTTATACATAAGTGTGTCTAACAATAATGAATAGTAAGAAAGGGCCATGATTTTGAAAGCAATGTCAAGGCAGAGGATTATTTGGATTAGGAGTAATAGACTGATGTAAATGTACTCAAATATGAAATTCTAAAAAAATTAAAAATATAAAAGGGAGACCTTGAAACATATGCAAAGAAATTTCAAAAAATCATGATGGCATACCTTACTATTTTGGCTTAAATAAAATTCAAAAAATCTAAAATAAATGGATGCTTTTATAGATCTCAATGGACTATATAAGGTAAACCAAAATGAAATAAATGATTTAAACAGAACTTTAACAACAATGAGATAGAGGGAGTAATTAATAATCTTACTAAGAGACCCTGGGGCCAGATGCACTCTGTGAATAATTGTACTAGAGCTACATAAAACTACTGTCAATATCTCTCAAATTATTCCATGAGATGAAAAAGGAAGTTAGAATTCCAAATTATTCTTAAGAAGCTAGTGTTAGCAAAATAGAAGTGTATTCCAATCTCCTGAATGAACATAAAATATCTCAGTAAAATACTAGCAAAATGTACTCAACAGCTTTTCTAAGTGATCATTCATCGTGATTAAATTGACCTATTTTCAGGGATGCAAGCACAGCACAACACCAATAGATAGATAGATAGATAGATAGATAGATAGATAGATAGATAGATAGATAGATAGATAGATAGACAGATAGATAGAGTGATGGTTTGAAAGAAAATGTCCCTCAAAGGGAGTGGCACAATTAGCAGATGTGGGATTGTTGGAGGAAGTATGCTAATTTAGGGGTGGATTTTAGATTTTCTTTGCTCAAGCTTCCCTCAGTGTGACAGTCAGTTGACTTCCTGCTGCCTCTCCTCAAGATGTAGCCAGTATCACAGCTGCGGACATCCTGCCATTCTCCTCATCATGATGAAAATGGACTGAATTTCTGAAACTAAAGGCCACCACCTCAAATAAATGGTATTTTTGGAAGAGTTGTGTGGTCATGGGACCACTTCAAAGCATTAAAAAAAATAGCATAACTAAGGCAGATCGTTGATATATGGTAGCATTCTGCAATGAAGCCATCTGGCCCTGGACTTTTTTTGGTTGGGAGCCTTTTGATGACTGCTTCTATTTCATTAGGGGTTGTAGGTCGATTTAAACTGCTTATCTGTGCTGGGCATTGGTGGTGCACCCCTTTAATCCCAGAACTCAGGAGGCAGAGGCAGGCAGATCTCTGTGAGTTCAAGGCCATCCAAGTGCCAGGATAGGCTCCAAAGCTACACAGAGAAACCGTGCCTCAAAAAACCAAAAAAAAAAAAACAAAAAAAAAAAAACAAAAAAACAAAAACAAAAAAAAACTGCTTATCTCTTGTGGGTTTAATTTTTGCAAGTGATATCTATCCAGAAAATTGTCCATTTCCTTTAGATTTTCAAATTGTGTGGAGTACAGGTTTTCAAAGTATGACCAGATGATTCTCTGAATTTCCTCAGAGTCTGTTGTTATATCCCCTTTTTCGTTTCTGCTTTTGTTAATTACCATGCTCTCTCTCTGCCTTTTGGTTAGTTTGGATAGAGGTTTGTCTATCTTTTTAATCTTCTCAAAGAACCAACTGTTTGTTTCATTGATTCTTTGTAATGTTTTCCTTGTTTCTACTTTATTGATTTCAACCCTCAGTTTGATTATTTCCTGTGATCTACTCCTCCATGGTGAGTTTGCACCACCAATGCAATGTTTCAGGCAGAATCGACCAGGGGTTGATGGGGGAGTTTGGGGGGTCATAGCAGCACCCAGACTCACCTGAGGCTCCGCCCCCCGCTGCAGGACAGATGGTGAAATGTGGATGTTAGTGAGGTGTGTCCAGACTCAGGGTGGGAGTTCCGCTCTGTGTAGGTCCACTCTTGTCTGACTTTTTAAACTGTCATTAGTCTTCTTCTTCTTTTTTTTAATCCCTGTCCATGTTCATTTCTCTACCCTTCATTCTCCCCACCTTCACCCCAGGTTTAAGCCTTGCTATTCAATTACTCCTATTCAATTATTAATTCTTTACAGCATTGTAGTCTATCTACTGCATGATTTATCAGTAATTTACTGATCACTCTGTATAATTAAGATGAAACACATATCTGAGGTTTCAAAGCTAACATATACAGGTGAGTGAAAGCATGTCACTTTTATCTTTATGGATCCTAATTAACTCATACAGGATGAATATTTTTCCCTGTCTGTCCATTTATCTATAGATCTCAAAATTTCCTTTCCTTAATATCTGAGTAATAGTTATAATTAAAACTAAACAGAGAATTCTGCCTATAAATGCCCTTAAATATGTTTTTTTTTTCCACCAGAGAAAAGAAAGTTAAAATGTTTTTGAGATTCATCTTGTCTCAAACATATTGCCTGGGATTTAAAAGCAAAGTCTGGCAAGGACTTGGAGGAATGCAGGGAACACTTACTCCCCACTGGTGGATAGGCAAGCTAGAGCATCCACCATGAAAATCAGTATAGAATTCCGACCCCTGCCCCCAAAAATCAAGAAATAGATTTACTCCAATATCCAGTTACATTACTTTTCAGTATATACCAAAAAATTTCTATAACCTTTATGAAGTTATTTGCTCATTCTTTTTTATTAATGATCTATTAACAATAGCCAAGAAATTAAAATAACATAGATGTCCTTCACCAGAAAAATTGGATGACAAAAATGTGGTATTTTTGTATGTTTTAAGGTGAGCAATTTTTTATACCTAACTTTATTGATTACTTATCCTCTTATTTTTGTAATGATATAACACCTTCTCTTGTGCTCTTTCTACTTTATATTGGGGGGTTTTATAATACATGTTCTTAACCCTTTCTTCACATTGTATCCAGAAGCTAGCCTCAACAAAGTAATATGAGACTTTAATCATTGTATAGTCAAGTTGTTAAGATGAAAAAAATGCAATGACTTCCCATCAATAAGCTGTTGCAAGCTTGTTCAGATATCACAAACAGAAAATCCTTGCCTCCAGCCAGACTCTGAGTATGAGACTGTTCTCATCTGACACCACTGAGTGGCAGCTCTGCTTCCCAGAAGCAAGAGGGATTAACCAGGACTTCCACTATTTGCATAGCCCTTGTTTGCATGACTTATTTGAATGGCAAAGATATGCAGTGCCTCACACTAAATCCATTGCCAGAACTGGATACTAGAAAATGCAAAATGCCCTCATTCACAGGGTAGTAAATACATTCTCAGAAACTGTACACAAAGTACCTTACACTAACTGATACAGGACTTCTACAAAATGGACATGCCCCTATGAAATCATACAAATGTCTTACTGTCCCTTACTTACCCTAGCCAATGTCCTTTGTGTTCTATTTTGTGTAAAGCTCACTCTTCTCTTATCACAGTCCACCACTTCCATTGTGTCCTGTCTGAGCTCTGTGGTCAGGAAACCATTGCTCCAGTACTAACAGTTCATTTCTCTTTGGTTTCCTGTAGGAGGTTATCAGCAGATATCAGTAGATTTCTCTACTGCCCTGGATGCCTGGCGAATGACTATGGTTTCAAGAACCTAGCTGGTCTCTGGTGATTTATATACTGTCCTAGAATCATCAGCTTCTATGAAGCTACAAGTAGAAAACTCATTTATTTTCTCTTATGTGGTGTGCTTTCATGTCACTAAAGCATAAAAAATAAAATAATAATAAGCACTACAGAGGAAATGGTAGATCTTGACATGAAGAGCCTATTCTTTGAAGTCTTTACTTGTCTTCAGTAAATATATGAGTGTGGTCTTTCTAGAGTAACTTGTCATTAAATACTAGAGCATTGCTTCTATAATTCATGTCTCTATATTTGTGTAATATAAACTATTTTTCATAAAAGATGACAGAAGTATTGCAGAGTTTTTATTATTTTACTATGTTTTACATTTTTTAATCAGTTCTGAAACTAATCCAATATAATGCTAATCCAAACTAATACAATATAAATGCTATGTCAGTACACATTTTTTATTTTCAATAACTTTATGTTGTTGGATTCAAAGTTTTGGTTCAGTTGAAAGTTTTTCAAGTTTAAGAAACTTGATATTACAGCATATTATATAGACTTAGATCTCATTAGTTAGAGAAAGCAACGAAAATTAATATAACTTTGCAGAGAAAACATAACATCTCTATATTTACATTTAAATTTTACTAAAAAAATCTTAATTAAGATTTGCTTGCTAATTATTAAAATACCCACTTTGAAAACTATTGACACTGTGTTCAAATCTTCAATGTTCTCTAAGGATTTAATTACTTATTTAATCACCATTGTGGAAGAGTGATTTTTCTGTAGGCATCAGAGAAGTAGGGATTGAGATTATTGTGGCCACATGCAGAGTGCTTGACACCATCCTCAGAGCAAATAAGCAGAACAACACATACCAACATTGGTGGTGATACTAACACTCCATAACAATGAAGGGGAAATGGGCAAGGTCACCATACCTTCAGCTGGCATTCCACTCCTTCCTCCCTCTTGCCTATATGGAGTAAACAGTTATTTGTTTAGATCTTTTCAGGAAACCTAATGCAAAAACCACATGAAGACTAACTTAGATCTATAAACATAACACATAGTTTCCTGGTATATTGTGAAATAGAAATTGACAAGGAAAGCTGATTTATTCAAAATTGGCCAAAGAAATGGGAGAAAAAAAAACAGTGTCTTTTTCTCAAGTGATACTGTTAAAATTTTAAAAGAAATAAAGGAGAGAATTATTTATCTGTGCAATAAGCTTCCAGAACTTTGGAAAATCTCGTCATGTAGTGCAAATTCCTCTGACTAATTTGAAGGCTTCTGTCCTGCAAAAGATTCCTGGGGAATATTTAATTGTTTAGTATGCATTTTTCAGTAATTTATGAGAAATAATTGTTTTCTATCAAAGATGCCTACATCATCAGTCAATATTCCATAAATTTCACCCTTTTTGAAACTCTCACATACATTCCTGCTTCCCAATCCCCAGATACTCCTGAGACCACTCGCTGCCACACCATTTCCCTTCCTGGCCAGTTCTGAATTAGCCAATTTCTGTGAGATTTTGAAGAAGAACTTTCATAATGTTATTAGACATAGCTACTGTCTGAATGAGAGTAAATACTAGGTAATTGTTCTTCATGTGCTCACTTTCCTGCTTTCAGATGGTTAAGCACCCTCCTGTGCAAGAGTAAATTGCCTCTCTGAGTTCCTTTCACTTTGTGCCTCTGTCTCTTTTGTGAAAGCACTCATACTCTTTCTAACAGTCTATATGAACAGAAGGGCACCAATATTTCCCTCTCTCCCTCCTTCCCTCCCTCTCTATCTCTCTTCTCTGTCTCTGTCTCTCTGTCTCTGTCTCTGTCTCTGTCTCTCTCTCACATACACACACACAAATTCTCTCCTCAAACTGCAGAAGTCAAATCAAACACACACACACACACACACACACACACACACACACACACACATATATATATATATCATAGGCATATATATATATATGCCTATGATCTTCATACAATTCTAAATATCTTTTCTTATCTATCTCTGATTTTAACCATTATGAGATAATAATGACAAATCATGTTCATCCTTGAACATAGAAATATTTTTCTTGTAAGATTTTTAATATTATACCCATCTATGTATGTATGTATGTATGTAAGATATATGCTAGTGTGGACATTAAAGGCATCTGATGTTATCTTGTGGCTTGTGACATTAGTCAAACCATAATCTGATACTATTCATTATAATTATTGCACAAGAAGTTCATTTCCAATGCATCCATTACAACTATGACACTATCCAAATAAAAATAATAATTAATTGGTAGAGACTAACTGATAAGAAGGCATAATTTTCCAAATGCTCTGACTTCTTCCTTTCATCAATGTTATTAACAATTTCTTTTTAAATAACATGTAGATTTTAATAATAAACTTGTATCTATTTCTTTGTTTAATTCTTACACATTTAAATAAAATGTTTAATTATTTAGATAATATATACATGTGAAAATATGAAATTGGTTAATAGAGACTAAAAATTTTTAGTTATGAATTTGATGAGTTGGATATTATTTTATATCAGAAAATATTCATTAAAGATGTATATTATGTAAATTATTTCAATCACAGACCACTAAGAAAATTACAAATGAATATTTTCAAATTTTGTTTAGTAATTGTTCATCATAAATTCTGTTTTTCATCTTGATCAAAAATATTTATTCAAAATACAGCATTTTGTATTCTTGAGAGCATTAAGGTGAGTAGAGAAAAAATGAGCTACATTGCTTTTTCTTTTTCAGGCAAACAATTGAATTTAATTTTAATCATAAAATGAAGTCTTGATGTAATAACTAGACATGATGCCAACATGATTATTAAAATATTTGTAAAATGAAATTAGGAAAATCTCTGTATTCGACTTTTAAGGAATATTATTCAGTCACATTTTATTTATTTCAGATATATTTTGTGTCTAAAATATGCATTAGGATCATTACCCCTTCCTGTGGTCAAAACTAATTGGAGTCTGGTAAAATGTATCCTAATATTTCAAAGATGGATATGGTCACTCACAAATGATGGTACAGAAACCCGACCATTAATTGAAGTAATCAATATCCTACCAAATATATAGGTGACTGTGTGTATAGATAAATGATGAGTGCTTCTTCTCCTCTCAGATCGACTATTACATGGGTAAATACATCCATAAAATCTCAACAATATGAGTGCCTGAATAAGATCAGGAAAGTGATATTACCACTTAACATGCCAGGAGAAAAATTCTTACATTGCTTTAGTCCCTAGATAATGAATCACAGATGGTATCAGTGGCTATCAATGAAATGAGAACTAGCCAACCCCATTGAAAGAGCTCCTCCACACATAGGGTACCTAATTCGGTGTGGTCATCCTTAAACATTTCTACATAGTAGCAATGTTCAATGGGCTCAGTAGTTTGAAAACACATGTAAGTATGTGTGTATGCTTCGGTAACACAGTGAAAGAAGTTAGGAGGGGACATCTGAGAAATTTGAGGTGGGCAGTAAGGAAGAGAAGTAATATTGATATAGTACCCATGAATGCGGTTCTCAACATTTCTGGCAGTTATTTATGATTAAATAAAAATTAAATGTGAGTATCAGAATTCCAGATGCTAAAACACTTCTTTATCTGGGTTCTAAAGATCTGAATTTTGTTTCTCATGCTTATAATAAGGCAAGCACTTTCTCAAATGAGCCCTCCAGCTCATTTAACATTTGTATTAGCATATGTTAAATATAAAAATTAAGACATTTTTATATGTTGTGGTAGTTTGAATGAGAATGACCCCTGTAGGCTCATACGTTTGAATATTTGGTCCTTAGTTGTTGGAAAACTGTTAGGAAGGATGAGGAGTTGTGGCCTTATTGAAGGAGGTGTGCCATTAGAGGTGTGCTTTGAGGTTTCCAAAACCAACATCATGTCTAGACATACATACATACATACATAGACACACACAAACACACACACACTCCCTCTTTCCCTCTCTCTCTCTCTCTCTCTCTCTCTCTCTCTCTCTCTCTCTCTCTCTCTGTCTCTGTGTCTCTCTCTCCTCTGTCTGCCTCTACCTTGTGGATTAGATGTAACCTCTCAAGTAATGATTCAGCATCATGATTTTGTGCTGCCATACTCCATCTGATGGTCATGGTCTCACCAAATAAAATTATAAGTTAGACCCCTAATTTAATACTTTCTCTTATAAGTTGTTTTGGTCATGATGCCTCTTCCTAGCAAAAGGAAAGGAAGAAAGACATATTATTGTTGTTGTTTTGTTTTCTTCAATTGTGATTCCTGTATTGTATTTTTAATGATTTTAACTAAAATTCAATCACATCATTTCCCACTTTGTTTCCTGTTTCCTCCTCACTTCCCTATATCTTCTCTGGACCCCTGTTATTTTTCCTCACATTTTAATTGAAAACCTCATTTTGTTTGATAGTTACTACACACACACACACACACACACACACACACAAACTCACTCACTCACACATAAATCCAAACTTCTGAATCCATTTTGGTTGTTGGAGGGAGAGAATACAGAGGTAGTTAAAATTAAGAGCCATTTGAGGGGTATAATGGAAACTTAACAGAGTAGAAGCTATCTAAAATATATACATACATGAAGGTGACCTAAATAAAATCACCAAATAATAGAGGAAACAAAGCTCCCAACTGGACATCTCTTGTCACCAAATGAAGCTTTAAGTATGGGTACTGGCTTACAACTAATTGAATTATTATGAAAGGGGGTTCTATGGACACCCCCAAATAATCCAGACTGCTCTATAGACTACTCTCCACAACTTGAAAAAAAAGGTCCCATTGTTAAATACAACACCTACACAGCCCATTGAACATGGAGAAGTCAGACTTGTGCCTACATAGAGCATTTATTACTAAATACTAAGGTGTCAGCACCTTTGGTACAGAAAGCTACTCTGCATGCTACCAAAAGAAAAATATAAACAACAAACAGCCACAAACCATACAACGGTTCCTTACCTGTAATATATGCTAAGGCAATTGTGGCATAAAGCTTGTAGAAGTAACCATACAAAATCTGATTGGAAGTAAGACCATTCCACAAGATCAAATACATACCTGACACTGCTTGGCTGACCAAGAACCTGAGACAAGAATGACCAGTCACCTAGGGTAAACTCAAACACTCCTGTTCCAAAAGTAGAAATTATAAAAATAAAACCCAAAATACAAAGACAATAAATGAAGCAATAATGACTCATAACAGTCTTCTCTATTCATAGATCTCATATATCAGTGCCTTTCTCATCCATCATCAGGGAAGCTTCATCCTCCATCAGATGGAAGAAATACAGAGACTCTCAGCCAATCATTATGCAGAAAATTTGAAACAAGCATGTCTTAGGGTTTTTATTGTTGTAAGGAGATACCAAAACCATGACAACACTTATAAAGGAAAATATTTAATTGGGTGGCTGCAGTTCAGAGATATAGTGCATTATTATCATGTGGCACACACACGAAGACATGGCACTGGAGAAGGACCTAAGAGTCCTATTTCTTGATCCACAGGCAACGGGAGTGAACTGAGACACTTGGATGTGGCTTGAACATAGGAAACTTCAAAGCCTACCTCCACAGTGACATACTCCCTCCAACAAGGCCAAATCTACTCCAAGTAAGACATACTTTCTAGTGGTGTTACTCCCTATAAGCTTAGGGGGGGTCAATTACATTCAAACTACCACAAATCCCTAAATGGGATGTATATCTCCATCAAATACTCCCCCCAACATCACCATAGTTCAGAGAAACCATAGGGAGATGTAATGATAAGTCATTCAGCCAAGCCGCCTGAGCTCCGCCGCCACGTCAGTGTCCGAAAAAACAAACATAGACTTATATTAGTTACAATGCTTCTGGCCAATGACTAGGATTTCTTATCTGCTAGCTCAGTCTTAATTATCAATAATAATCATTAATCTATATATTTTATAAGACATCTTTTTGAGGAACCAGCTGTATGTGTCCCCTCTTGCCGGCGATCACATGGCGACTTCACAGAGAAAAGAGGAGAACGAAGATGGATTGCCTGATTTCCTGCTTGCGTCTGCTTATATTCTGAGTCTGTCTGCTATGTCACTTCCTTCCAGTATCACAAGACTTATCATTACTACATTTCCCAGAATCCTCCTTGACTCCTAGTTCTACCTAACTTGCTTCCCTATTGGCCAACAGTACTTTATTCAACAACCAAAAAGATAAGCATACACTGAAGGACTTGCCTCATCAGGGAGACCATGTGAAAGGAGTATAAAGCCTGAAGGGATGTAGGACTCTCTGTCAATAGGATTGAAGCACATATGGACTCATTGAGACTGATGCAGGATACACAGGGCCTACACATTTATGTATGGGATAGAACCATACATTTGAAAACAGGACAACTGTTTTCATCCCTAATCCAGAATCTATCATCAATTGATAACTCATGATTTATGAAAGTTTAGTTTGCTTCAAGAGTTTCATTGAAAAAACTACTCATGTGTATGCCCAGTTGTTGATGTCCAAAAACATGAGCTCAATAGCATAGTCAAAAATTCCATGTCCATAATATCTTGTCAAGGTCTTTTCTTTTCATTTCTCTCTTATTTCTTTATTTTTTAATTCATTTTTTTCAGTTTAATATTTCTGTGGATTCCATAATATGCAAATTTGTGGGTCTCTGTTTTATGTGCTTTGTCTAGGACTCTTTTCCTTCTGTTTGTTTTGTGGAATTCCACTTTGTTACTTTTTGTTTCATGTTAATGTATTACATTTTATTATTATCCCTTAGAAATATGTATGCTTTTTAATGAGAGAAAAAAGGGGCATGGGAGGGTAGGAGAAAGGAGGAGAGAATGAACTAGGAAAAGCAGAGGGAGCAGAAGGCATAATCAGAATATTATATGTGAGAAAAATATATTTTAAATTATGGGAAATATTATTGTGTAATTTATAAATGCATAGGTGTAATTGAACAGTAGTATCAGCTTCATAAAATGTCTTTTCATTATTCTTACTGAGATTGTTAAATTTTATCTCTGATGTTATGAAAATGAAAGAAATCATTGCACGCTTAAGGGAGAATGCTATAAATATGCATACAAATATCTACTAAGTAGTGCATTTACTACTTAAAGTGGAACATTTGTGCACATGGTGACTGTGCAGGTAAAAGCCTGTACTCTTGGGCCTCTCTTTTCCCATTCATTAAAAATTGGCAAGGAAATACTAAACATGCTTACTCTTACACATGTTAGAATTATATGGCCTCTAAGTTGTTAGTTTTCACTTTTGTGTTTTAGGTGAGTGAGGTTTTTTTTTTTTTGTTATTGTGTTGCTTAAGGGATTGTATCAATAATTAAAGAAGTTAGAAAAGATATCTCAAGTACTTTCAAATGTTTAAAAATATATACCTATTTGATTTTGTTGGGTAATTTGTTGGGTAATTTTCCCTGAGTTCAAATATCTATTCCAAGATTTCCTTGTTGAATTAAGGAGTTTTGTTCAGGTTGTTTACAGGAGCTTCACCTATGACAGCATGGGCCACTTATAGTCAACACCCTAAGAAGTGCCCCCTTCCCCAACAACAGTTAATATTTTATATTTCCTGGGAAGGAAAAGGCCTTTGATCCTGTGAGCAACTAATGTGCAGTTTTATGAGGTCCTGACTCCTAATACCTGTTACATGCTTCTTGCACTAGAGAATATAACTACGCATTCCTTTCATGGCTATTCAAGATGGTGACAGCCATGCCAGGCCAAGAAGACCATGTTTTACAACACAGATGAAAATATGATATTGTGAAAGTGTTAAAACCCAATGTCCACAATCACAAGAGCCTTATCCACTTCAATACAAGAGAGCTTGAAACTTAATAAGACAATAATTCAATAATATATTCATCCATATTATTTTTCTTACCCAAATGTATATTTACTTACAATCATTTCCTTTTTACCTTTAGGAGGAAATGCAGTAAATTTATCTAATTGTACAGACAGAATTACCAGTTATTCTCCCACACCACCCATCATTCTTTAATTACAGTAGTATAATTTCAAAAAATACTAAAAATATTACCAATAGGATTTTATGTATAATGTATTCGGTTTTGTATTTTATCCACAAACATTACATTATTAAATTATAATATGAAAAGAAAAATAAAGTTTAAAGGATATGAAATGTGCTGGATAGTTTCATGCAATAAACCTAATTCACTGATAAACATATGATCTTATGTATTTGCAACTTATTATGCTAAGTGCAGGAACACTTCTGTCAGAGCACCATTATGGAAGTCAAAGGGTCAATTTTCATGTCTTTTTTTTTTCTACCTCATGGTTTCCATGTTTGAACTTAGTTTTGGAGAACTAAGCACTGTAACATTGGACTGCCAGCTCCCAAATTATAACATGGAGAATTTTTATTAATTATGAAAGCTTAGATTTGGTTTAGACTTGTTCTCAACTAGCTCATAAAACTTAAATTAACCCATTTACATTAATTTAATTTGTTTTTCAGAGTTTGTCTTTGCCTAGAATACCTGCCTATTCTCTGCTACTTAGCTTTTGGCCATTCAGCTGTTTATTAAACCATTCAGAATGTGCCTTAGGCAAGATTGCTAAAACAGAGACACATTCACATGGTATAGGGAAAGATTATCCCAAAGTACATTATCTTCTCTATCCACAGAACAATCACATGGGTCCTCATAGTGTGTGTAAGAAAGAAAAAAGGAAGGAATGAATGAAAGAAGGAAGGAAGGAAAGAAGGAAGGAAAGAAAAACACAGCTGATTACTAAACATGAAAAAAATACTAGAGAAAGAAAGTAAAGAAGTTATGAAGAGAATTATACCACATGATACTTGACAAAATCAATCACAATATTT
Source organism: Cricetulus griseus (assembly GCF_003668045.3). Taxonomy (NCBI): domain Eukaryota; kingdom Metazoa; phylum Chordata; class Mammalia; order Rodentia; family Cricetidae; genus Cricetulus; species Cricetulus griseus. Next base: position 135,878,764 of record NC_048595.1, on the reverse strand, counting down.
TAACTTCTCAATTAACTACTAATCAAATGTACTTACCCAGTTGTGCTAGTCTTGAAAGTCAGCTTTACAAATCAAAACTTGACAGATATTTTCCCAATTAATGAATTAACAATACAATATTTTCAATGTATTTCACTAAAATGGAGGGATGGGTCACAACTAATTGAATGAGGTATTAGAAGTTTTTCCAGATTTGTAAATACATGAGAACCAAAGATTTGATAGGAGAGAGGATTAGAAGTAATTAAAGATGAAGTAAATAAGTTCATTGAATCTCAGGTTTGCAAATGCAAATGATAATTGAGAGATATTCCTATAATGTAGAAGACTTTGATTTCATTCTTAAATAAGCTGATATTCTTTTGAGAGAAAAGCACTGTCAAAGTCTCCAAAGTTTCAACAAGGTAGTATATTCTATCCTTACCTAAAGAACTGAAAAAACATGAAATAGAAATCCATATTCTTAATCAAGGAATAAGCTTAGGTATGCAAAAGCCACATTTTATTGTTAATTCAAAATCCAGCCCTTCCTCACCAGTTTTTATTTTGCTTTTTGTACTCACAATACCTTAATACTGATGCCAGTAAGTGTGTGTACATTTTAACCAATGGGGTTGTATATTTACTTTTTAATTAAGAATGAAATATGCTTTATCTTCTCTGCCTTTCTTCTTTGTTAATGTCTATTGTTTGTATTTGATAATTATTGTATCATATGACAATACTCAAAGTCCTTCTCCAAGACCATAAATTTGAACTTTCTCTTCCACTTGAGGTAAAAATTGACTATATTGAAAAAAATGATCCTCTGGCATCAAGAGGGCTGAGATCAAGAAATTACATAAACTTGGAGACCTCTTTTGGAATAAGAAGACTTGTGAATGTAACAGTGATGTGTAAGAAACATCCAAATTAAACATGAGAAGAATTAAATATCTCATAACTCAATCTAGTTAGCTTACAAAAAGCTTATCAAATAGCACTTGACAGAGACACATCAGTAAACATCATACTATCACAAAATGTTGATACTATGTTAGAAACAAGTTGTCTAAGACAAAATACAAATTTCTAGATAAGAACAAAAAGACGTCATTGGTATGTATTGATAAAATAGTATACAATTTACTGTAGAGTCTTATAAAATTCTAAAGGGGGAATGAAATCAAGATGTCAAATATTTTATTATAGATATTTTAATTTTTGTTTTATATTTTTATTGTATGAACGTTTTGACTGAATGAATGTCTGTTCACCCTGTGTGTGCCTGGTTCCTCTGGAGGTTAGAAAATGGCACCACATCCCCCAGAACAGGATTTGCAGATGGCTCTGAGCCACTGTATGGGTGCTGGGAATTGATCCTTAGTCAGAGTCATCTCTCAAGCTCACATAAATATTTTTAAATAGAAAATTGTATTGTTCAAACTGAAACAGCTGTTATTATCATGATATTCTAATTATAATTGTTTTAAAGTATAAAGCCAAAAGTAATAATGATTTTGTTAATCTACAACAGGAAGTAGCAAAGATATCACATGAAAGTTTTTCTTTGAATAGAATAATTTCATTATGCTTTACTATGAATTACAACTTTACATATTCTTCTATATGTACAAGGAAATCCAGACAGTATCTCCAATGTAAAAAATTTAGATATATTTGTCATTTAGAGACATTTATGATAAGATGGAAAGGAAAACCTGAACAGCAGACGCTTTTGACAATAGCAAGAGTCCCAGATCTCATTAAATTGGTAAGACTAAAATTTTAAAATAAGGATGTTTTTCATGGTACATGCATTATGATAAAATTTAATATCTTGTTAGATACACAAATGCCTATTGTATAAGCATATGAAGGGAACAACAATACATGTAACTATAAGAGCAGAAAATTGATAATCAAGTAAAAATAATCTTCAGAGGCAGAAAGCATAGAGGTGGCATAATAATAGGAGTGAGGCTGAAACTAATGGCAGCTAATTTTTTTCAATTACAAATTGAGTTCTGAATGATTTTATTTAAAAATTGCATATGTTGCAACTAACAGATCAGATAGATGGTAAAATATAGATGAAAGATGGGTATAGATAGGCATACTGAAGATAGATTGATGGCAAAATATTCTACATAGTATATTTGGAAATATGAGAATTGTTTTAGACAATGTGACAAGTAGGGATGGATGTAACACTCAACATTCACATAGGTGTAGACCTATGAAAATTACCTTACAAATAAATATGGTTGGTCACTTTCAACTGTGTATTTAGTCTATCTATTTATCTGGCTATCATTTGTCTGTCTCTCCTCCCTCCCAAGTTATTTTTTTCCACCTTTTCACTGATCTACTAATGACCATATATGCCATCTTTATACCATTTTCAAAAGTAAAAACAAGTGAGTTACAAATTCTCTCACAGGTCCAGAGAATTTTTGTGTAGAATAGATAGTTTAAGATAGTTTAAAACTATCTTGCAAATCTAAGGTCACATTAAAAATATCAGGGATAGTTCTGGATTTAAAAAGAATGACTAAATATAAACCAAAGTTGTTATCAGCCTACATGTAATTTTCTGGCATATTTCACAGGGCATTTATGAAAATGAAGAAAATAAACTAAGGAAGTCCCCATCTTCTCACCCCTCAGTATCTTCACAGTTCATTGGACATAGTGTAAAAGTACATTAGAAATCATAACGCACTCTTTTAAGCTTTCTACTTGTATCATAAACAAGATGATTTAGTGAATCAACTCATAAATCTAACATGCATTTATTACTTCCACACTAACTACAACAGGACAGATGCAGCAATTAATCCCATGGGTGAATGACATCTTTTAGGAGATAATGTTAGATACAAAAAGATGGCTAGAATTTCATGAGGCAGAAACATAGCTGAATGCTGAGAAAAACAGCGGTCTGTGAAAAGTGTCTTTGGGTGACTATAACAATGGGTGTAGATCCTTTGGGAAATCAGGCACTCCAGTTTGATTTCCATGGGGAGCTGTAGGAAAAGGTCTTGGAATTAAGAAATTTAAATACTATAACAATTCTTCAACCTTTTCATTTCTTTAAAATATTGAGATAGTTTACTCTCTAAGACCAGTTAACAAAGAAATGTCATATTATGAAAATCATTGCAATAAACCTTGTAAAGCAGTTAATATGTTAGCTTCATAAAATTATTTAGAGAAGGAAAATACATTATCATTTAGATTCAATTGTTTTACCATAGAGCTGCCTTTATTACACATAATACACAATATGTGCACATGTATATGTCTATTTATGTGTCTCTGTTTATTTGTGTATATGTATATGTGTTTGTGTGTATAGGTACATATGTGTGCTTTATATGTTTGTTTCTATGTAGATGCATTGTTGTGTACATGTCTGCTTGTGTGTGTGTGTGTGTGTGTGTGTGTGTGTGTGTGTGTGTGTGTGTGTGTGTGTGCTGTTGGCATACCATCTGCCTAGTTATGGATGTGGCCTTTTTATTTTTTGCTTGATACTTAGGCTACTCAAACTCACATATAATGTTGTATAGCCTTTATATCATTTTGCCCTTTGGCCATTTTTTCATGTGAGCTAGCTTAAGTGCTTAAATATTCTTAGTCATGTACTTTCTTTATCTCACATGCTCCAGTTTTCCTTCCAGATTTCCTTTGCAAATACTTTCTGTAGGGCTGGATTTGTGGAAATGTATTGCTTAAATCTGGTTTTGTCATAGAATATCTTGTTTTCTCCATCTATAGTGATTGAAAGCTTTGCTGAGTACAGTAGTCTGGGCTGGCATCCATGTTCCCTTAGCATTTGTAGAACTTCTATCCAGGATCTTCTGCCTTCAAAGTTTCCATTGAGAAGTCAGGTGTAATTCTGATAGTTCTGCCTTTGTATGTTACTTGGATTTTTCCTTTGCTGCACTTAATATTTTCTCTTTATTCTGTAAGTTTGGTGTTTTGATTATTATATGGGGAGGGGACTTCTTTTTCTGGTCCAATCTATTTGGTGTTCTGTAAGCTTCTTGTACTTTCATAGGCACATCCTTCTTTAGGTTGGAGAAGTTTTCTTCTATGATATTGTTGAATAGGTTTTCTGTACCTTTGAGCTATATTTCTTCACCTTCTTCTATACCAATTATTCTTAGGATCGGCCTTTTCACCATGTCCCATATTTCCTAGATATTTTGTGTTAGGGATTTGTTGTACTTGAGATTTTCTTTGTTTGATGACTGTATATCCTCTAGTGAGTCTTCAACAACTGAGATTCTCTCTTCCATCTCTTGTATTCTATTGGTTATACTTACATTTCCAGTGTCCTCTCATTCTGTGTTTTCTTTATTGTTTCTATTTCAGCTTTCATGCCTTGAGCTGTTTCGAGTGCTTCCTTTACGTGTTTGGTTGTTTTCTCTTGGCTTTCTTTAGATTCTTTAAGAGATTTGTTTATTTCTTGAATTTTTTTGGTTTGTCTTTCCTCCATTTCATGTGGTTTTTTGCTTTTTGTCCTTCTATTTATTTAAGAGATTTTCTTGTTTCTTCTTTAATGGTCTCTATCATCTTTGTAAGATAATTTTTAAGGTCCAGTCCTTCTTCATCCTCTGTGTTGGATTTTTCGGATCTTGGTGCTGTGGTGTCCCTAGCTTCTGCTGGTGTCATACTTATCTTTCTGTTGTTGCATGTGTTCTTATTTTGTCATCTTCCTGTCCCTTCTTCCAGTGGGTGCAGGTGGGCTCTCTCCCTCTCCAAGGCAGGCAGAGCACAGAAAGCAGTGGGGGAACCAAGTGTGAGGTGCATTGTGACTCAGGTTGGGCCCTCCTTTCTGGGCAGCTCCACCCTTGTCCAGGGAGTGCTCAGGAGGAAGTGAGCAGGGGTGATGGTGGAGGCTGGGGGCAGAGCAATACCAGACTCACCTCAAGCAGCAGAGGATGGAGAGGGTACAAGGGTGACATGGAACCGGATTCAGGGTGGCCTAAAGAAGTTTTTATAAATTCATTTTTATACAACTGAATAAAGTTTAATTTTGTATATGTATTACCCATTTTCATTATCCACTGATAAATTGATTTACACCTAAGTTGCTTCAATTTCCTAGCTATGTTAATAGTGTAGCAATAAACATGTGTGTGTAAGCATGTAAGAATATACAAGCCCTTTGTGTATGTTCTGGAATTTACATAAAGTTTACACATGGTATAGCTTGGTCATGGGGAATTCTGCTTTTGTGTTTTTAAGAGATTGTGCAAATGATTGCCATCATTGGAACATTGGTTTATACTGTTATTGACACTGAGTTAGGGTTAATCATTCTGGGCACCAGCATGATGTTTTACAAAAAGATAATTCTATGAGTAATTATGGCAAGATCTAAAATACTTGCTAACATAATAATTGTGTTGGTAGTAACTTGTTTAAATAGCTATGAAGGGTTTTCAATGTACTAAATTATCCAAACTTCACAAAACATTATGTTTGACCCTGAAATATCGCTACAGTTGCATGTTTTCAAATATTAGTCTGCACCGGATCATGCTAATTTTGGAAGTGTTGAAGAATTGAAGAGACACAACATAGCTGTCATTGGTGCAGGTTCTTGGGCGATTTTGCTCCTGTTGTCAATTGTATGTGTTCTTTTTGTTTCTTGTGCTACCACTCTTCCTGTTTTCATTACATTCTACTTGAGTGCATGGGGACAGGGATCTGTATACAAAACCCTCTCAAACAAGGAGCCAATGCAAATCCTTCCTCCCTTATGTTAATTATATGATGCACTTTGTATTTCCCTAATAGTGACATAGTGCAAAATATCAAACACTGGTTGTTTCAAGTTTCCTTTAATCTGCTTTTTTTAGAGATAGTGAGGGGCTAAAAGATGAATTATTAACCAAAATACAACGATGAATGCTACCTGGAATTCTTCATTTTACATGTAGCATATTGCTTCCTATGATTTAAAAAGGTCCTTATTACCATAAAAGAGCTAAACATTTTGTTACGTGGATAATGCACTAATTATTTTAAACTATGAAATTTAATTACCTAATGTAATTAAAAGAATTTATTAATTTGACCAAATACTAGTTTTGTAATTAGTGGCAAATCAGATATTTAATGTGTAATTACATGACAATATTAACTTCATTTATCAAAGCCTGTTCTTTTTTAAAACAAAGTATGAATATTGCTTAAGTAGTTCACTGTGTAGGGAAATAAAACTTCAATAATCAGCATCCATAGAGATTTTTGTAATTAGATTACATGTTGTTGAAATCTATGTATTGAGATTTGTAACAAATTAATAGGGAACAGAAGATCAATAGACTAGGTTAAAACTTATAGTGTATAGTTCTGAATTTACCCACATAACAAATTAGTTGGTGAAGTGAATCAACTCTGACCAGATGATGCTCACTTAGTGTCACATCTAGCTTTCATGAAAAACCCATGACTTATATCACAGGAGAGGCAAACAAAAGCCAGATAAGACTGGCTAAGCCTATGCACACAAATAAATTGAACTTAATTGAGTCTCAGTGGCTTCTGCCAATTTTCTTTGTGCTCATCAAATATCATTCTTCATTTCAAAAATGTAAAATGTACTTATTACTCAACAAGGGAGAAAGGATAAAGTATCATCAATTGGCAGTATGGTCTAAGACCCATAGGAATTCCTAACAGTTCTACTACTATAGAAGAACAGTGGTTTCCTTAGTTTAATCTATCCATGACCTAAAGTGCCCAAAATTAAATCTCACACAAATGTTCTGGAATATTATAAAAGGATAATTTCATACTAAAGCTGCATTAGAATGGAGATGTGAAGCTTCTCAAGAATTCCTTTGAATTACTTGGTTCTTGTTGGGTAAGCATGGGTCACCTCTCTTGCAAGTGTTGAATGTGCTTTAATTAGGGCTGTTTCTGTTTGAGAACAACATTTAAAATTTTTTTGACACTGCTTTTCAGAGAGACAGTCAGTTTTCTTTCATTGCAATAGAAATGTGTAGCTTTTTTTAAAATGAATTTTTAAAAGTGAAACTATACATCCTTTGAAAATACTTCTCATTATAACTAAGGTGTATTTGTACTGTTAGTTCTGTATGCATGCATGCCACATGATCATGTATCAATATATCCATTGTCATGCATATTAAATGTGTATCAATGCTTTGTATCTTATCCCTGCATTTATATCTCCTTTTTTCACTTTTTAAAAAGCAATTTTTTTCTGGGAGTTCATAGTCACAGATATTCATTTCCTTTTCTCTGAATTAATTTTTCTTCCTTGTGATGTGATTGTCTCTGAAATTCTCTCTTTTGAGAGCAGAGTCAGGACATGCTGATACCAATTCAAGATTGATTCTTTCCAACCTAGGTTCTCCATGTTAGTCTCCTTCTATGTTACTGGGGCTAACAATATCCTTTAAAGGAAACTAAATGCAACATAGATCACTGAATTTATGCAGGTCTTTTCACTTTTGACTGATAATACTGATATTGTGAAAGATTCCAGTGACCCGTGTTGTCCCTTCTTCAGAGTAGCCTGTGTGAATGAAGACATGGCTGTTATTCAAGCACCCAATAAAATCAAAGATGCTTGTCTCCTTCTGTATGTATACACATAATCTTGGTAATCATGATGTTCTTATCAATGTACCTCCACTTTAGCTCTGGAAACTATTCACTTTACCCATCTCCCTGCTACATTAGGGAGTGTTCAGAACTCTGGGCTCTGCTCTGCAGTAAATATGAAATTTGATGCTCCTCATAATTGTTCTTATTAAGCAAATAAATACATTTAAATTTTCATTATGTGCTTATATTCCAGTGTTATCTTCCTTATAAATCTGTCAATTATGTTCCAATTATGATCTGTTGCTCCCAAATGATGACTTTTCTCTTTTGTTTCTCTGTAATAGATACTACTCCATATCTCTAACTGTATTTTCCTCATCATCTTAACACAGCTCATTAATATAAATTGCTAAATCATTGAGAATAACTGCCACATTTTATTTGTCCTTTCATCAATAGTCCTCAATATGTTATCACAAACACCAATTACATACAATAATGCTTGCTGAAGGCTTATATCAAAGTATATATTAGGTAACCATTTTACCTACAATCAGTCACTCAAGTCATCCATGATGCAGTTCAAACTCTGCAATTCAGTGTTTTTTTTTTTAATAGCATTTCTATGCACTGCATAAATGCTTTTCTAGTTCAGAGGGAAGGTACATGTATCTCTAAACTTCAGAGATACTTTGAAGTACATATTATAACTTGTACCAGAAGATATCTTAGTAATTTATGATAATTTTCTACTGTATGAAGAACTAATAGTGACTTTGGGTAGAAAGTCTGAATCTTTCCTTATCATTCAAACCCATTACCAAGAGGATGTAGTATAGCTTAGTGGAAGAGACTTGATTATCATATATCAAATCTTAGGAGATGGGATGGGAAGCTGGGGGAGTTGGTGGAGGCAGCAGAGTAGGGGAGGGAGAGAGAGCTGGAATTGACACGGGAAGCAAGCTTGATTCTAATTTGAATAAAAAGGAAAGAATGCTAAAATATATACTGTAGCACTTCTACCTCTACACACAGAGAAAATTAAAAACCAAACTCAAATTCTAATTTGGTAACTTGAAATGTGACCAAAAAGAAGTATTTTAAGTAAATATATGTCTCAACTTAGATTTAGATTGCTGCACAAATGTCAGTGTGTTAGAGGTTTGACTTCCAATTACTGGAATCTGAGTAGGAGATGTATCACTAGGAGCTGAACCAACTGTAAGAAACTTTGATAATGGGGGATTTGCACATAAAAAATGGAATTGTAATAAAGCCTCTTTCTTTCTCTCTCCTCATCTTGAGATGAACAAAGCTCTTCCACCATAGATTTCTGTCAAGGTATCTTGTGTTATTTGTGTTACTCTAAGTTACAGAACCTTAAGACCAGCCAAGGAAACCTCGGAAACCAGAAACAAAATAAATCTTTGCTCCATTCAGGTTATCTCACATATCTTTGCAGTAACAACACAAACTAAATCAATGCAGGATCTGAGGTGGCTTTACTTAATGTAGTTGACTAATATATTCTGAATAGCTCATTGTATTTTTGTGATGTTAAGCTTGGAGAAATGGAACATTCTAATATTTTACTCTCAGCATATACTTAACTTTTCTAAATCATAAATCTTCTTTTACCTCATCTTTATCATTTGATTTGAAAATAGTAGCAATGTAAAAAACAGTTTTTGTCTTAAAGATAATAAGACATAGTTTACTTTGTAACAACTTTGAGTAACTATGGTCCAGGATTTAGTCTATTCTAAATTCCATGTTCCAAGAGAGAAGAAGTTTCATGAAGTTTAATGATTTTACAGAACAAATGATAAAATAAATCAGGGCAAGTTTAAAACAATGATGGGTAAATCACAGAGATTATTACAGAAAAAAAGGGGAAGCTTTTCCACAGACCCAAGATTCTATCCTATGGCATTCTTACATTTTGTCTTGGTAGAAGCTTGTGTTCTGCCAAGTTAATAGAGCCTAGAATGTTGTTATCATTAGCAATGTGTTGGTTCATACCCAGCGATGAACAAGGAAGAGCAGTTATGCAGAGCTAGAACTAGCACAAAATAAGGTGAGTAGTCTGTAGATATGTAAAATCCCAATATCTCCACACTGCAGAAAGTCTAATCAGGTAATTGGTCTCTAAGAAGCAGCTTCTTTTCTGGAATTTTCCTTCACAAAAGTCACAGAACAAGCATTTAAGGGAAACTATACTTTTGGATACTAATTATTAGGAAAACCTAACTATTTCTTATTAACAGCTGTGCTAGAGCAGTGGTTCTCAACCTTCCTAATACTGCGATCCTTTTAATACTGTTATTTACTCTGCTGAGGTGAGAATACCCACTGCTACTGCCCAATACCTTCCTAACTCCCACCATCACCCCCAGGATCTCTCTGGGCCTGCAATGGACATAGAGTGGACCCGCCCAGAGAGGGAGGAGCTCCATAAGTATGGAAATACCTCACTCTTCCTTCCCCCTCAGGAGCCCTGACACCTGCTGAGTGAGGAGACTACCAGGAGAGACAAGATCATCCAGAGTTGCAGACAGTAAATTCTTGGCCCCCACACACTACCAGATGGCAAGAGGAGATAGAGAGACCCCACCTGTAACAACTAGAAAAAGAGATGGGAAGAACACAGAATAAGAACACACTCAACAATGGAAAGACCAATATGACACCACTAGAATCTAGGGACTCCACACCAGCAAGATTTGAAAAGCACAAGACAGAGGAAGAAGAAGAGACAAACTTAAAAATCTACTTTATGAAGATGTTCAAGACCTTTAAAGAGGAAACAAGAAAAATCTCTTAAAGAAATAGAAGAAAAAGCAAACAAAAATTTCAAGAAATAAATAATTCTCTTAAAGAATCTATAGAAAGCCAGAAAAAACAACCAAACAGTGAAGTAAGCACTCAAAAGAGTTCAAGGCATGACAGCTGAAATAGAAACAATAAGGAAAACACAGAAAGATGGGATGCTGGAAATACAAAGGCTGGATAAACGATCAGGAACTAAGGATGTAAGTACAACCAATAGAATACAAGATACGGAAGAGAGAATCTCAGTTGTTGAAGACTCGCTAGAGGATATACAATCATCGACCTAAAAAAATCTCAAGTCCAACAAATCCTTAACACAAAATATCCAGGAAATATGGGACACCATGAAAAGGCCAAAACTAAGAATAATAGGTATAGAAGAAGGTGAAGAAATACAACTCAAAGATACAGAAAACATATTCAACACAATCATAGAAAACTACCCCAACCAACAGAAGGATATGCCTATGAAAGTGCAAGAAGCTTACAGAACAGAAAATAGATTGGACCACAATAAGAAGTCCCCTTGACATATAATAATCAAAACACAAAACTTACAGAATAAACAGAAAATATTAAGCACAACAAAGGAAAAAGGACAAGTAACATATAAAAGGAGACCTATCAGAATTACACACAACTTCTCAATGGAAACTTTGAAAGCCAGAAGTTCCTGGATAGATATCCTACAAACACTAAGGGAGCATGCATACCAACCCAGAGTACTGTACCAAGGAAAGCTTTCAATCACTATAAATGGAGAAAACAAGATATTCCATGACAAAACAAGATTTAAGCAATACATATCTACAAATCCAGCCCTACAGAAACTTCTAGAAGGAAAACTTCAACCCAATGAAGATAACTATGCTCACGATACCATAGACAATAGATAATCCAACTTTACCAAACACAAAAAGAAACATGGATGTCAATGAGGAGGACAATTTTGGGACCCCTGGTAGTGGATCAGTATTTTTCTCTGGTGAAAGAAGGGACTTTGAGAACCATCCCATGTGAAGGGATGCTCTGTTGGCCTGGACACATGGGGGAGGGCCTAGGCCCAGGCCAGAATGATGTGGTGGACATTGGGGAGTCCCCACAGAGGGCCCTACCCTCCCTGGGGAGCAGAAGGGGGATGGGGTGGGGAGCTTGTGGAGAATTGAGGTGGAGGAGAGTGAGAGGGATAAGCGATTGACATGTGAAGCAAGCTTGTTCCTAATTTGAACTAATAAAAAAAAATGAGATCAGTAAAATACTGTTACTCATGCTGTGGTGACTCCCAATCATAAAATTAATTTCATTATTACTTCATAACTGTAATTTTTCTACTGTTATGTAGAATGTACATAATGTAATGTATCACAATGTAAATACCTCTGTTTTCTTATGGTGTTAGACAACCACTGGGAAAGGATCATTCAACCCCCCAAATGGGTTGTAGTCCATATATTAAAAACTAGAGTAAGTAGACAGGCATTCCCACATCCCACTTGACCCTAAGATTTATAGTTGTTTGTTGATGAAAAATGAGAAATGACCATAACCAAACCAGAAAAACAAACAAACAAAAAATACCTCTTGGCCTGCAAAGTGTATCTTCAGAGATGGAAATTTAAGTAGGAATTAAATGTGAATCTTACTGTATTCACCTAAAACCACCAGCCAGTCAGTAATACTAATATAAAAAGGTCTTGTTCTCTCTTCTACTTACTCTGTCTTGTGTATGTGGAATTTTAACACATTTTTCCATTTTAGTATGAAGCCAATACAGGAATAAAATATATGAATAAAATATATGTCCCACTTTTTTCACACAGAAAGTTGTATATATTTAATAATTCATTTTTCATATCAGAAATTAAATTATATCACAGAAACAGTTACCTGTAAATGATTACTTACTGTCTGCACATTATAATTCTATGTTTTTTAGATTAGTGAGTTCCAAAGAAAAATCTTGCTAATTTTCTGAAGTAAAGAATGATTGATTTGCAGATATAAAATATTCAGCTTTGTACCACAAATATTTGTTTAGCATGCTAATTCTGAACATTGGTGCTGATCAGAAGTCAACTGTCCTATTAATAATCACCTCGCTGAGATAAAAATATGTGACACTTATGTACAGTTAATTAGACGTAACAAATACATTTCAGCATTCTGGATAGAATCCCTCCATAGAAACACTGTAGATATTTCACAGAATAAAATGTGTGCTAAGAGAATGATCTCTTTATTCAGCAGTTTGTAAGACATATGGGATGAAAATCTTATACTTTGTTCTAGAGAAACAGAGATATATCAGTTTTTGAATTCTCATTGTGAAATTACAGATTAATGAACAATGAAAAAATAGTGAGCAGGATAAAGTCTCACGGTAGTGCAAGAAAGTCTACCACTCTTTCTTGTTCTTTCTTTTTAATACAGTTTTATTTTGGCAATTGCATATTCCCACAGAGTTCCAAAACATCTCTTAGAGAGATCTCTGTAACATTTTTGTCTAGTTTATCCCCTTAGGTATTGCTTTGCAACATTAAGGTGTAGTAGCATAAAGAAGTTATTGACACTCCTGCAAGCCATCCATGTTAGGCAGATTCTTTCTACTGTTTCACATGGGGTCATGCAGGCATGTGATATATATGCACACAAATTATGGTATATGTATTTTTGTCACCTCTTTAGATTCATGCAGCCCCTGCTCCAGTAAAGACAACAGCAAGTCTAATTGTAAGGATGTCTGCCATGTCCTTGACAGCTACACCCATTATCAAACAACATCCTCATTTCTAATTCAAAGCAAAAGCATTAGTCTTGTCCGTTTTTTGGAATTTAACACATGTTATAGAAATGGAATGTTATGAGGTGTAATCCTTAGTTCCTGCTGCTTTGTCCACTCTAATTTCTAAGAGACTCATCTCAGCTGTGTTTGAGCTTTCCTTTCTAGTACTGGTGGGAACACACCAGGTTCCTAACTAGATGAATCTAAATCAAATACTATTGTTATTTTTTTCCAGAATTTGTCTAGTGCAAACCTAGCAAAATTAAAGTATAATTTTGGGATAATCTTTATAGTGAATGGGACTTAAGTCTACATTTATTTTCATGCATATGTTTGGTGCAAAAATTGTCAGTTCTCTATTGTCATTCTACTTGGGAAACTGTCAATTGACCATAATTGAGTTCTTGCCACTGAATGACCCTCTTCTCCACCACTCTGATGTGGTCACAAGAACTTTAGTTTCACAGAAGACTTAACATTAGCTAGAGTGATTCCTGTCACTCTGATTTTTCATGACTATTTTAATTATTTTATGGCCTGTGGTTTTCTACATAAATTATAGAATGAACTTGTCTATATTTTCACAAACCTTCTGAGAACATTGGTGGAAATTGCATTAATAGTCAACTATGTTGGTTTGTGATTGACATGTTTATTACAGTGTGACTTCAATCAATGACTAAGATGCATTTCTCCTTTTACATAGACTAGATTTTTATTACTTTCAAAAGCATTTTATAGTTTTCAGCTTTCAATCATATTCTATAAATATTTTATGTGATTAAGCATTCTTATTTAGTAGAATGAAATACTAGTTTTAGTATCTTTGTTCTAATATAATTAGCTTATTCTTAATTTATAAATGTAATTGTTAACTGTGAATAGATTTTGCATTTTATAAACTTTACAAACCTATGTATTATCCTAGAGGATGCTTGCAGGGGGATGGAATTTCAATATAAACTATCAGGGTTTTGTTCAACACAGATTTGGGTATTCTTTTCTAATCCATTATCATTAACTTCAGTTTTATAGCTTTGAATGACTAGATAAATAACATAAAGAGAGTAGATGTCTTATTTTATTAATGTTCTTGGAAAAGGGGGTTTTATCTTTATTTTAGAAACAGTATTAGCCAAAGGTTTTTATTATTTTATTAAATGCATTTTCTTAAATGGAAATAATTATATTCCATTTTCAACTTTCCAAGGACTTTTTCATGCACAGGTGCTGCAATCTGTCATAAGTGCAGCTGTAGAAACTCGTGAAACCACATGTTTTTTTTTTTCTTTAGGATATTTATATGGAGAATTACATTGTGTGATTTCTTTTCTTTTTATTTTTTGGATAAGCATTATATTCAGTGAAGATGTGTTTCTTTTTTATACACTCATGGCTTCTGTTTGCTACTATTTGAGAGGAAAATTTGCATTTAAGTTGATGAGAGACATTGGTCTGTTCTTACTATGCCACTTTTTCTGGTTCCAGGGTTATGGTGCTAATGGAGTGAGTCTGGAGAATTGTCCATTTTCTTTTGAAAAAAAAAAAACTGCATGCAATTACCACAAATTCTCCAAGACTGAGATTATTTATGAGTTTTTAAATTATAAATTGAATTCAGTAATGCTTGCCTGGCTACTCACCTTCTTTATTTCATTTCTACTTAGGTCTGCTAGGATGTGGCTTTAGGAAAATTGGTCTGTTTAGGTTACACTTGTATATGTGTATGTGGTGTTGGGGGTTATGTGGGGGCATAGTTGTGCCTGTACACATATTCCTATGTGGGTGGATGTCAAAGGATATCCCTGTTGTTGTTCTTTAGGTTACATCCATTTTATGATCCAGGGCCTAGAGTTTGTTGATTAGGTGAGTATGCTGGCCAATAGAGCTACACATATTGCTACTTCCCCACCTAAAAGTTCATTTGTGTGTTCCACTAAGCCTAGTTTACCCATGTGATTTCTGATGATCACACTCCAGTCTTCATGCTTGTGTAGCAAAAAGCTTACTGACAGAGCCTTCTTTCCCCACATTATTTCTAAACCTCCACAGGGTTAAAAACCAAGCTTTTTCTAGTTATCTGTTGTTATCTTAATGTATCTTCAGGATTTGAGTTTATATTCTCCATTTCATCCATGAGCATGAAAATGTGTGTCTTTTTATTTTTGTCTGTCTAGATATGGGACTGGAAATTTCAATTCCTTTTTGAGAAAATAGCTTTTATTTTTCTTCCCTTTTTATTTAAATAAGAAACAAGATTGTTTTACATGTCAATCCCAGTTCCCTTCACCTTCTCTCCTCCCCTTCCCGCAACACCCGATTTCATACCCTTTCTGCTTGCCAGGAAGGTTGAGGCCTTCTACTGGGCATTGGTGGCTCATATATTTAATCACAGCACTCAGGAGGCAGAGACAGGTGGATCTCTGTGTTTTCCAGGCCAGCCCACTCTACAGAGCAAGTGCCAGGATAGGCTTCAAAGCTAAACAGAGAAACCCTGTCTCAAAAAAATCACTGTTGGTTGGGAGAAAATAGTCTTTTATTTTAGTTAACCTTTATTATTTTCCTATATAATGTTTATTATGGTTTTTGCCCTTTATCATCATTATCTCCTTTTCTTTCCTTTGAATTTATTGGAGCTTCATTTTTAGGTTGTTTTTAGGGTGGTATTTAGATTAATGAACTTAAGCTTTTCCATAGTCAATGGGAGATAGAGCTCAGTTAATCATTGTACAAACCTGGGGTGATATTGCATGCCTATAAGCCCAGTACTCGGGGGACAGCGGGGAGATGACTAGAAGCTCAATTATAGTTAGTTATACAGGAAATTTCAGATGAGACTAAGCTTTATGAAACCCTGTGTGAAGAATGCAAAAATCCAGCTCTTAATTATGTGGTTATTCCCCATATCAGTGCATTGATCAACTCACAGCAAAGAAACATATTTTTGCAATAGATGGAGTTAACACTGAGTTCTGTAAGTGATCATGGTACAGAGAATAATAGGCTGTAGAATTCACAGTCTCAAATCAGACATCAATCACACACTGCTGGTTGGTTTTTATCTACTGCAAACAAACCTAGATACATCTTGGAAGAGAGAATCTTAATTGCATTTTCTTGATTATGTTATATGAGGGAGGGCACAGTTCACTTGTAGTGGTGCCACCCTGAGCAGGTAGTCCTGAATTTTATGAGAAAGCAGGCTCCTCAAGTCAAGGAGAGCAAGTAATCATCTTTCCTCCAAAGCCTCTGCCTCAATTCCCACCTCCAAGTTCCTGCCATGACTTCCTTGGATAATGTGAAAGTGTAATCAAATAAATTTCTCCTCCCCATGTTGCTTTTCATCACACTATTTTATAACAGCAATAGGAACCCTAACTAAGATACACCATCTCCTTTCAAACTCAGGGTTCATCCATAAGAGGGGAAAGAAAGACTATAAGAGCCATAGGCAGTGAATGACTACACAGCACACACAGCAAAACAGCTGCATATATGAATTCACAACAGCTAAGAGCATGCATAAGACCTGTGCAGGTTTAGGCCAGATGAAATTCAAGTATAATGAATTGACATAAGCACAAAATCATTTCCCATTTAAAGAGGTATTGATGGCTGATTGCTGAAGGGTGCCAGAGAGTCGGTTTTTCATTAAGATTACAACCCTGTGCAGGTAGACCACCCTCAAATAAAATTATATATCAAGAACATATGTGAATCACAAATTATAATTGATGAAGGGAGGACACAAAATTGGTGGGCTAAAAGGAGTATGGATCTGGGGAGTGATTATAAGCAAAATTCATTGTAGGAAATTCTCAAAGAGTAAATAAAAATAAGGAAAACAAGAGGTACACAAAAATTGCCTCTTACCAATACAAATAGTGATTTAAATTTCTATCATATTAAATACATTCGAAACATTCCACATTTTGTTTGCATTTTCACTTTTCTTTTAGTTTTATGTGTTAGCTTCTTTGAGATTTCTTCTGTAAGTGGTTTTATTTAGATATATATTGTTTAATTTGCCCCCACACTTAGTAGTCACTAGTATATATGTTCCTCATTTTGTTTGATTCCTTAACTCACAAGAGAACCTACTCTCCATCATATGAATCATATTAAATTTGTTGAAAACATTCCATGGTCAGGGATATGGTTTATTTTTGGGTGTGTCTTGGAATATGTGGAATACATGCATTCTATTTTTGTTCATTTTTTATTAATCTGTTTTTTATATTCCAATCTCAGTCCCCACCTCCTTTCTCTCCTATGCCCTCCCCCATGTGTCTCGGCTGAGAAGGTATCCCTCTGTGTTGAATGGGCTCCCAAAGTCGATTCCTATACTTGGAATAAATACTGATTTACTGCCAGAGGACCTATAGATTGCCCAGGCCTCCTAACTGACACCCATGTTCATGAGGTCTGGATCAGTCCTATTCTGGTTTCCCAGCTATCAGTTTGGGGTCCATGAGTTCCTCCTTATTCAGGTAAGCTGTTTCTGTGGGTTTCCCCAGTCAGTCTTGAGTCTTTGCTCATCATTACTCCTGCTCTGCAACGGGATTCCAGGAGTTTGGCTCAGTGTTTAGCTGTGGGTGTCTGCTCTGTACCACATTTTTAAATCAGATTATTTCTATTTTTGATTACTAGTTTCTTAGATCTTTTTATACTTTAGAGATCAGCCCTCTGTCACATGTAGGGTTGGTGAAGATCTTCTCCCATTCTGTAGGGAGCCATTTTGTCATGTTGACTGTGTTCTCTGTGTTACACAAGCTTCTCAGTATTAGAAAATCCCATTTATTAATTGCTGGTCTTAGAGTCTGTGCTACTGGTATTCTATTCAGGAGGTGGTCTCCTGTGCTTATGTGTTCAAATGTATTTCCCACTTTCTCGTCAATGTGGATGGATTTATATTGAGGTCTTTAATCCATTTGGACTTGAGTTTTGTACATGGTGATAGATATGGATCTATTTGCATTCTTCTACATGTTGACAGCCAGTTATATCAGGAATATTTGTCAAATATATTTTCTTTTTTCCATTTTCCATTTTTAGCTTCTTTGTCAAAAATTAGATGTTTATAAGTCTGTGGGTTGATATCAGGCTTTTCAATTTGATTCCATTGGTCCTTCTATGTGTTTTTAATGTACATCCTATTGAGAAGGAGGGTGAGCCAATGTGTGATTAGACTTTGTTAACCTTGAACTTTTTTTAACTTTTGGATATTTCCTAATTTTGTTTAGAGGTGCTATCCATTGTTGGGGGAATGATGTTCAAATTTTTAGCTATCATTGTAATTATTTTTCAATTAAGTAAGAATACATATTATTGGTTTAAGCACTTCATTGTTTCAGTACTTATTAAGATCATATATCTAACGTATAATTAATTCCTTTTTTCTTGGTCTAATAATGATTTATTTGTCACTAATTATCTGGTTAGATAATTAGGTTATATAATACACACATTGAAACTCGTCTGTTATAATTTCTTTTCCTTATATTTGTGTATACACCAGGGCACTGAACTGTATTCATGCTAGGCAAATTGACTTATCACTGAGCTTTATTAGCAATCCTCCTCTTGCTTTATTAGCATTAATGTCCATAAGTGTATCTTTTCCAAAACTTTTAGGAGCCAAAATGACTAAATTTGGGTTGAGCTCATTCAAAACATGGCATATCTAAACCATTCTTTTATTATTATTTTTTATGTGCTCACCTTCTCAGATTTTTTTACTGGTGTCTTCAGATTACATACACACAAGGCAACTGTCACTAACAACATCTAAGGCTTTGTTATTTATCTAGTTCCTATTTTCTGTATTACACCTTTATTTCTGTTCTCATATTTGTTTATTTTATGATGTTTCTATCCATTATTTATAGCTAACTCCTTTTTAAAATAATTTTACTTAGATACTAATGATTGCTAATTATGAGTTTTGTTAATTGTTTCACATATTAAAACGTGTATTTGGCTTCTAGTAATTTATTTTCCACTCTGAATAATGTGTAATTCTGCTTTTCTTCCCCACTTAAAGAATTATTTTTGAATACTAGATAGTATTATGACACTTATAACATTAAAATTATCATAAAGCACCTGTAGCCTATTTTGTGAGTTGGGTTATCTTTCTATTATTTTTGTTATTTATTTTCACTTTAGGCTTTTATTCTTTAACTGAGGAAACCTTAACAAGAACAACCGTTTCTTTGGGTGTACACACTATGATTTGTAGTGGATTTCTTTCAACACAGGTAAATTTTCTGCCATTTTTCCCTTCTGATTTTGATGGCTTCTGATGAGAATTTCTTTTGTTTTTCTGAAAGTAAGAAATAATTTCTCCTATGATGATTTCATGCTTTTTCTCCTGTCTTTCTTTTGGCATGTTAATTCTGGTATGACTTCTCACTGACATTCAAATATTTTGGGGTATTGTATTTTCTCATTATTGTAAAATATTTAGTTTCATTTCTTCCGTTGAATTTGTGAAATGTTCAGTCTTTATTTTTTTGGCAATGAACAAACGTTTATCAGACACACATAGCCCCTTTTTTATGAGACTCTGATTTTACAACTGTTGAGTCTGTGATTCTTATATTACAGCTCCATGAGGTTTTTCAATGTTTCTTTCTAAATTTTTCTTCCTTTTCTTCAGAGTGTATTAATTGATTTTTAATTTAAATTAGAAACAAGCTTCTTTTACATGTCAACCTCAGTTCCCTCTCACTCCCTTCCTCCTATGCCTCCCACTAGTCCCCCTATCCCGAATCCTTTCTACTCCCCAGGGAGGGTGAGGCCTTTCTTGGGGGATCTTAAAATCTGTCATATCATTTGGAGCAGGGCCTAGACCCTTCCCAGTGTGTCTAGGCTGTGGGAGTATCCCTCTATGAGGAGAGGGCCCCCAAAGTTAATTTGTGTACCAGGGGTAAATACTGATCCACTACCAGTGGCTCTGTAGATTGTCAATACCTCCAAACTGACTGTCCAGACCTCCAAACTGACATCCTCCTTCAGGGTGCCTGGAACAGTCCTATGCTTGTTTCCCAGCTATCTGGTGTCCATGAGAAACTCCTTGTTCAGGTCAGCTGTTTCTGTGGATTTCTCCAGTCTTGACCCCTTTACTGGTCTTTACCCCTTTACTCATCACTAATTCCTGTCTGCAACTGGATTCCAGAGTTCATCTCAGTGTTTAGCTGTGAGTGTTTGTGTCTGCTTCCATCAGCTTCTGGATGAAGGCACTAGGGTGGCATATATGGTAGTCAAATTCGGGAAAGGGTATTTAAGGTAGCCTCTCAACTATTGCTTAAATTGTTAGTTGGGGTCAAACTTGTAGAACTCTGGACATTTCCCTAGTGCCAGAATTCTCATTAAAACTATAATGGTTTCCTCTATGATGGTATCTCTTTTCTTGCTCTTCTCCATTCCTCCCCTGACTGAATCTTCCTACTCCCTCCTGTCCTCCTCACCCCTCCACTTCTCCCCATCTCTTTTTTCTAACTCCATCTCCCCTCCACCATGATCCCCATTAGCTTAGAAGATCTTGTCCCTTTCCCCTTCTCTGGTGTGTGGGGTACCATGTGTAACTTTCTTAGGGTCCTCTTTCTTTCCTGGCTTCTCTGGAAGTGTGGATTGTAGGCTGCTCTTGATCTAAAATCCATATATGAGTGAGTACATACTATTTTTCTCTTTTTGCGACTGGGTTACCTCACTAAGGATGGTTTCTTCTAGTTCCATCCATATACCTGAGAATTTCAATTTTCCATTGACGACCCCCCTCCCACTGAATAGCACTCCATTGTATAAATGTACCACATTTTCTTCATCCATTCTTCAGTTGAGGAGCATCTAGGTAGGTTCTGGCTATTACAAATAATGTTTCTATGAACACGGTTGAGCCGATGTCCTTGTATGATTGTGCATCTTTTGGGCATATGCTTAGAGTGGAATTGCTGGGTCTTGTGGTAGATTGATTCCCATTTCCCTGAGGAACCAACAGCACAATTCTTCTAAAATCAGGGACAAGACAAGGCTGTTCATTCTCTACATACCTCTTCAATATTGACCTTGAAGTTCTAGCTAGAGCAATCAGACTACAAAAGGAGATCAAGGGATACAAATTGGAAAGGAAGAAATTGAACTTTCACTGTTTCAGATGATATGATTGTCTACATAAGTGACTTGAAAAACTCTACCAGGGAACTCCTACAGCTGAAAAACACCTTCAGCAAAGTGGCAGGTTGCAAAATTAACTAAAAAACAAATCAGTAGCCCTACTATGTACAGATGATAAATGTGCTAGGAAAGAAATCAGAGAAATATCACCTTGAAAGAACAATTCTCAACTTTATATGGAAAAACAAAAGACCCAGGATAGCCAAAACAACCCTGTACAATAAAGGAATATCACCATCCCTGACTTCAAGCTCTATTATAGAGCTATAGGCCTGAAAACTGCTTGGTATTAGCACAAAAATAGACAGGTAGACCAATGGAATCAACTTGAAAACCCTGATATTAACTCACAAACCTATGAACACTCCTTTGACAAAGAAGCTAAAATTATACAATGGAAAAAAGAAAGCATCTTCAACAAATGGTGCTGGCATAATTGGATGCTGGAATGTAGAAGATTAGAGATAGATCCATACCTATCACCATGCATGAAAATTAAGTCCAAATGGATCAAAGACCTCAACATAAATCCATCTAACTGAACCTCTTAGAAGAGAAGGTCGGTGGTACCCTTTAACAAATTGGTACAGGAGCCTACTTGCTGAACATAACACCAATAGCACAGACACTGAGATGGACAATTAATAAATGGACCTCCTGAAACTGAGAAGCTTCTATAAGGCAAAGGACACAGTCAGCAAGACAAAACAGCAGCCCACAGATGGGGAAAAGATCTTCACCAACTCCACATCTGCCAGAGGGCTGATTTCCAAAACATACAAAGAACTCAAGAAGCTAGTCACAAAAACACCAAATAATCCAATTAAAAAGGGAGTGCAAACAGAGGTAAGTAAAATAAAAGTCATTGTTTTCTTGCTGAAGGACCTTATGAGGTAGAATAATAGAGGAAATAACTCTGTGCCATATCAAGTCACTTTGCATCCTACTATAGGCAATAGTTCCATTATGTCACAGAATTATCCCAAAGAAACAGGAAGGTATAATAGGTACTCTTCAATACTTAATCCATTTAGAGCTTGCTGATTCTTCCTTTCGTAAATCAAACTATTAATTAACATCTGAGACACAAAAATTTGCCCCTTTGGCCCACAACCTAAGATGTGACTTTTTGTCGTCTATCAGTCAGGTGACAGATTTCCAGCAATGGAAACCACCTACCTTATAGAATCTTTTGGAAACTCAGAAATTAATAAGGAAATAAATAAACTGAATATACTCTAAATTGAGCCTTTAAATAAGCCTTCATAGAACAGAAGCCAATTGCTTTCTTGTGAACTTGTTCCAAAAAGAATGTGGGAGCACGGCTAGGTATGGGTACACTTGAATTGTGGGATTTATTTTAAACTAACCAAGCCCAATCTGTGGTGCTGATACACTTCTGGGCAAGGGGCCTACATGCAGAATGGTATACATATGGGGATCATTTTCTTAAAAAAAATCTCTCTCTACATCTTGCACTCTTTCTGCCCTTTCTTCCACAAGTTGATCCCAAAGCCTTGGGAGGAAAAAAGTAAAGTGTAGATGTTCCATTTAAGATTGGAACTAATTTTTTGTCTTATACCTTTACCTTGAGCTTCTGTGGGTGTCTGTGTTAATCAACATTTACAGCATATAAAGCTCCTCAGAAGAAACATGAGACATGCATTCATCTATGGCTATAATAACAGGTTTTTGGGAGTTGGTTTAATTCTACATTCATTTAGAAGAATAATATTAGTAGATTGAACTTGAATCACTATCCCCCAGGCGATAAAGCTAATGCAGCTCTGGGTTTAGTGTTCCCTGCCAAACACACTAGAGTTTTAAAATCATGATGGAAGTAAGTCTTTAAATATATAAAAATAAGTCTGGTAAATGATAGTAAGAAATAAACAATGGTAAACAGAGATAAGTAAAAGAAAACAAATTCTTTTAAATTGCCATATTGTTGATCATTTCATTTGACTGGTGTTGACATTTTGGTTACAAATTTAGGGATATGAAGTGAAGTTGTTTGATAAAAGCATAGTAGATTCTTCATAGACATCAGTGTGTTTTACAGGCAAAAACATAAGCCTGATATGGTGGCCTGTAAAAATAATCCCAGCACACACATTCTGAGACTGGAGAATCACTGTTACTTAAGTACAATATGAACTACATAGGAATATCTAGATAAATAATAAGATCTTGTTTCAAAGGAAAAAATTAGCAACAATTTAAAAATAAATTAATTACATTTTCTAAATGCTGATATATAAAGGTTTTTATTTTTTCAAGAAAGAATTTATTCTTCTAGTAGGCAATGTAATATTTTGAATGGTATCATGCAAGGAATACAATAAAAATGAAATATAAGTACACTAAAGATTATTCTTATTTCATAAAAATTGGCTTCTGACAATAATAATGCATAATGTTGAAGTGTGCTTAAACTTGAAAACTGGCTATGGTAGATGATTCATTTCTTAAGTAGAATTCTGTAAGTTCAACAGTTAAATTTATAAGCAAATATCTTAGGAGTATCTTGTGACCATTATTTATCATAGTGACAAGTTTTGACAAAGGCTTTTAGGCTAGGAAATATGATATGAGTTTGACAATATGCAATTTATTTAGAAACTACTTTCAGAGAAAATAAGAAGAGTGTTTATAGAGGAGCTCTTATATGACAACGATATATCTTAAAATATTTATGATTTTCAGCAATTTTCTCCCAATTTCAAAAGTGTCATTTTTACCCTACTTCTTAGTTTAAAAATCATCACACTTTCCTTTGTGTACAAAGCTCAAAGGTACTAGTGTGAAACTGAACCTGGAATATATCAGGTTACTTATTAAGCAAACAATGTTATCAGAAAACTACACTAGAACTGAAGTTCATGATACCTTATTGAGATTTTGTTTCCTAGTTTTTAGGTGAAAACTGAATGAAAAATTCATGCTTCTAGAGAATTATGAAATATTCTGAAAAACGAAGGGATAAATTAATTGACAAGTGATTAACTGAAATTTACATCATTTAAATGACCTGAAATATATTTGATAGGAAAAACCTGTGATAGTTTAACAGTTAAATTAATATGATTTCTTTTAAATATGAGCAAAATATTTTTCTTTTATGAGCAGATCTCTATGGTATTGAACAGTTCAAATTTGCTTAGTCATTAGTTAGCTATGTGATTTTGTTTTGTCTCTCTCTCTGGAATCCAGATAATACTTTAAAAATTATACACAATGAAGGAATTGCAGAGTACATCTGCACAATTAATCACTTTTTAAAACATCTGAATAATACTATATTGTATAAATGTACCACATTTTAGGGAAAAAAATTGAACTGACTGTTACAGGAAAAAAACTGTTTACAACACGAATAGCAAAGCACTAAGAACAACAACACAAAAATGGGATATCATGAAATTGAAAAGCTTCTTCCTGACAAAGAATACCATCATTAACAAACCAGCAGCCTACAAAAACTGAAAATATTTTTACCAATTACATAACTGCTTGGGGACTAATACCTAAAAAGAACTAAAAAACTAAATACTAAGAGAACAAATAGATTTGGTACAGCAGGAAAATCAGAAAAAGAGAACACACCAGGAGAGAGAGAGAGAGAGAGAGAGAGAGAGAGAGAGAGAGAGAGAGAGAGAGAGAGATACCACCACCAACAACACAAGAACAAACAAACAAACAAACAAACAAAAATGGTAATCAATAATTATTGGTCACTAAGATCTCTCAATACCATTGCCCTCAATTAACCAGTAAAAAGATGCAGACTAACAGAATGACTGGTAAAACAAGGTCTATCCTTCTGCTATATACATTAAACAGACCTCAACATCAGATAGATACTATCTGAGGGTATATGGTTGGAAGATATATTTTAAGAAAATAGACCTAACACTCAATTTTGTGTAGCCATATAATATGTAGCAAAAGAGACTCCAAACCAAAACTAGTCAGAAAAGATAGGGTAGGACACTACATACTCATGAAAGGAAAACTCCATCAACATTTCAATTCTTTACATCTATGGCCCAAATGCAAGGGTACCCAGGTTGAAAAAGAAACGCTCTATCACGTACTGACACTTACACACTGACAGTGTGAGACTTCAATATCCCACTATCATCAATAGACAGATCATCCAGACAAAAGATATAGAGAGAAATGCTGGAGATTACCATCTTCATTAGGATTTTTATTGCTTTAAAGAGACACCATGACCTCAGCCACTCTTATAAAGTAAAACATTTGATTGGGGAGACTTGTTTACAGTTTCAGAGACTTAGTCCATTATCATCATGAGAGGAAGCATAGCAAAGTGCAGGCAGATGTGATGCTAGATCTGAGAGTAAACATTTTGCAGGCAACAGGAAGTCAACTGACTCACTTTATGATATTCTGATCATAGGAAACTTCAAAACCTGTTCACACAGTGACACACTTTTTTCCAACAAGACCCTATCCACTTCAACAAAACCATAGGTTTTAATAGTGCCAGTTCTATGAGATTATCAGGGCCAATTTTATTCAAATTACCACAATAAAATATGCCACAAACCAAAAATATCTAGCAGGTATTTATAGAATATTTCAGCCAAGCACAAAAGAATATACTTTCTTCTTATAAGTATAATTATTTTGTATCCAAAATTGACCAGATATTCAGACACAAAGAGCAATTCTCAACTGATACAAGAAAATTAACTAATTTCATCTGTCTTATTAGACCACCACAAACTAATGCTGCATATCAATAAATCCAGAAATAATAGAAAGCTTACAAATCCATTGAAACGGAACAACTCTCTACTTAATGAAAAATATGCAAGACAAAAAAACCTTAAAGACTTTCAAGAATCAAATGAAAATGAACAAGCAACAGATCCAAACTTACAGGACATGTGAAAGTATGACTAAGATGAAAGATCACAACACTAAGTGCCTATATTAAAAACTAGAGAAATCTCATAGTAACAACTTGACAGCATGCCTGAAACCTCTGGATTAAAAAGAAGAAATCACAATAAAGAGGAATAGAATATACAAAAAAATAATCAAACTCAGAGCTGAAATCAATAAATTAGAAATGAAGAGAACAATACCAAGAATCAAACAAAGAGTTCCCTCTTTAAGGGAATGAACACAATAAGGAAACCTTTATCCAAACTCTGTAAAATTCAGAGAGACAATATCCAAATTAACAAAAGCAGAAACAAAAAGGGAAACATCAAAACAGACAATGAGGAAATCTAGAAAATCAGTAGGACATATTTCAGAAACCTCTACTTATCTGTTGGAAATCTTTAAAAAAAAATGTGGACAATTTTCTACATAGGTACATTTTATCAAAGTTACATCAAGATCACATAAAGCATTTAAAAAGACCTATAACCCTTAGTTAAATCCGAGTAATTACTACAAGGTCTCCCAGCCTAAGAAAATAAAATAAAATTAAAGCCCAGGGCAGAGAATTCTACCAGAATTTCAAAGCGTTATTCTCAACACTTAACCAACTATTCCACAAAATATAAGCAGAAGGAACATTTCCAAACTAATTTTATGAGGCCATATTTGTCCTGATATCCAATGTCCATAAAGATTCAGCAAAGTTAGAAAATTATAGAACAATTTCCAATGACACAAATGTAAAACTAGTCAAAATATTTTCAAACAGAATCCAAGAATCCATCAAAAAGATGTTTTATCATGATAAGTAAGCTTCACCCTGGTCACTCAGGGATGATTCAATATATTAAAATCATTAAATTTAATCCACCATATAAACAAACTTAACTAAAAATAAAACATGCACACATGATCATTTCACTAGAAGTTGTAAAGGCCTTTGACAAAACCCATCACACATTCATGAACAACGTCTTGGAGAGCTTAGGGATATAAAGGATACACCAAAACATGATAAAGATAGTGTATAGCAAGCCCATATGGTGGGAGTCATGTGACTTTTTTAAGGGAAAAGACCTGAGAATAGCACAAAAATTCTCCTTGTTGCAAGGCCCTGGATAACCTGACCAGTTTTGTTAAAGCCTATAGACATTTTGCTGCACAAATCTGGGCATGACCCCAGGAGCATATGTGCTACCTGCTCTCTACTTTTGCTATACAAGCCATATTGCTGGCCTGTATAAACTGCCTCTAGTTTTAGTTTCTCATTATTACAGATAAAATAGCTATTAAAAAAGGAAAACTTCCCCATGATAACTCTGCTCTGGGTGAGCCAGAAGGGATGTTTTTAAAATGCACAGTGTTTCTGATTCATTCCCTCAAGCTTATGATGTTTCAAATGTGACCATGAATTTGGAATTCTTAAGAAAAAGATGAAGCCTTTCCAAGCACCTTGTGACTAGCCTGAAACAGTCATAGTAGTTCATGATAATATTACAAATTTGCATAACTCTTCTGGAGAGAATGCTTTTAACCAAAATAGTCTAGGAGAAATGTTAATAAATAGATAATATGAAGAAATAATGGGAACAGTCTTGTAGCTTGGAATGAAGAAGAATCTAGGAAACCCACAATGCCCTCATTTCTAATAGCTATGCCAATACTGTAGGCAGCTGAGAGGAAGAGGACATGAGAACAAGGGATAATCAGTGCCAACTATTAAGAGTAAGTTTTAAGTTATGTGGCTTATAGTATAAAAGGAAAAAACCTGGTGTGTCTGCATAGGAGAAAGAGAAGTACAGAATAAAGAATGTATTGAGCCAATCTTGGCTGGTGAGTTGCTTGTGAGAACTTAGATTTTATCAGAGGTAAACATTAACCACTAGGGTTAAAATTCTATTTCACATTGCATGACTCTGTAACCACAAATCCTTTCTACAGGACATACTGTCCAATCTATGGGTATGCCTAGTAGAAAACTTCCTTTGTCACTTGCAATACTCCTTATGCTTTTTTAACATTAGAGCTATGGATCAAGTAGGTAATGGTTACTGGTGGGAAAGTTGGGGGATGGAAGGGGAATGAGGTAAAGGAGCAAACTGAAAATTGTTGTAACCATTGTTATAAATTTAAGAAAAATTTATTATAAAACTGTTCATGCAAACCATTCAAATGGTGTAAATAAAAATGGCCCAGGCTATCATGGGGCCAATTGTTTGAAACAAGTGGTCATAGCTTCTTTACTGAGCCAACATCACACATTTGTCCCAGGATGTCAGACTCATTTGAATGAAGGTTCCCTGCACTCAGTCAACATTAAATTAAATAGAAAGAAACTAAAAGCAATTCCATCAAACAAGGAAGAAGACAAGGTTGTCCAGTTTCTCCATAAACATTAAATATAGTACTTGAAATCCTAGCTAGAGCAATAAGACAACTGGGGAAATCAATGGGACACTCATTGGAAATGAAGAAGTCAAAGCATCCTCATTTGGAAGTGATAAGATAGTACAGATAAATGGCCCAAGTATTCCACCAGGGAACTTCTATAGCTGATAAATGCATTCAGCAAAATAG
Organism: Cricetulus griseus; assembly: GCF_003668045.3. NCBI lineage: Eukaryota > Metazoa > Chordata > Mammalia > Rodentia > Cricetidae > Cricetulus > Cricetulus griseus. The sequence continues at coordinate 135,849,900 of NC_048595.1, read as the reverse complement.
CTAAATATAAAAACGATTCATAAAATACAGTGAACCTCCTATATACAAAGGATAAACATATTGAGAACAAAATAAGGAGACAACACTTTACACAAATGTCTCAAATAATATAAAGTTCTTGGGTTAACTCTAACCAAGGAAGTAGAAGGCTTGTATGATAAAAACTCCAATCTTTACAGAAAGAAATTGAAGAAAATAAAAGAAGAGAGCAAGGTAGCCCATCCTCATGGATGACAGGTTTAATATTGTAAACATAGCCATCCTTCGAAAAGCAATCTCCAGATTCAATGCAATCCCCATCAAAATCCTAACACTATTGTTCACAGAATTTTCTTGAAAGGAAACTTTTCAGCTTCCTGTGGGAAATACAAAACAGTAACAACAGAAAACCCAGGATAGCTAACACCATCCTGACTAATTAAAGAACTGCTATAGATATTGACATTTCTGATTTCAAGTTTTACTGTGGAGAAAAGTTGTGAACACCACATGCTATTAGCATAAAATCAGACACAGTGATCAATGGAATCAAATCGAAGACCAACACATAGATCCACACACCTATGGAGACCTGATTATAGATTTTAAAAAGCCAGAAATATACAGTATATTAAAGAAGGCTTCTTCTACAAATGTGCTGCTCAACCTGGATATCTGCATGTAGAAAAATGCAGATAGATTCATACTGTTCACCCTGAACAAGCCTAAATGCATCAAATGCCTCAGAATAAAACCAGGTACACTGAACCTGATAGAAGAAAAACATGAGAAATATCCTAGAACTCATTGGCAATTGAGACAACTTACTGAACAAAACATTGCTAACTCAGGTACTAAGATCAGCAACTAATAAAAGACACCCAATGAAACTAAAACACTCCTGTAAAGCAATGTGCACTGCCATCCAGACAAAGTGACAGGCTACCGAATTGGAAATGATTTTTATCATTTCTATTTCTGATAGAAGACTAAAATATGAAATATATAAAGAACTCAAATAACTAGATACCCAAACAATAAAGTATTCATTGAAGAAAATGTAATTTTCAGAGAGAATTTTCAGGAAAAGGAATCTCAAATGGCTAGGGGACCCTCAAAGAAATGCTCAATGTACTTAGCCTTAAGGGGATTGCAAATCAAAATGACTCTGAGTTACCATCTTACAAATGTCACAATGTTTAATATAAAAAAAATTGATAGCTCAATGTTGGCAAGAATGTGGAACAAGGGAAACACTCCTCCATTGTTCATGGAAGTACAAACTTGTACAAACACTATGGAAATCAATATTCTGGTTCCTTATAAAACTGGGAAGCAATCTACCACAAAATCTATCTACCACACTCATGGTCACATTCTCAGGAGATTTTTGTCCTTCCACAAGGATAATTACTTAGCTATTTTTATTTCTGATGTATTTATAATAACTATAATCTGGAAACAACCTAATTTGTCCTCAGCAGAATAATAGATTAAAAAATTAAAAAGTTGGTACATTGACACAATGGAGTATTACTCAGCTGTAAAGAAAAAAAATGAAGTCATGAAATTTGCAGGCAAATGGATGTAACTATAAAAAAAATTTCCTGAGTGAGGTAACCCAGACCCAGAAAGATAAATATGGTACATATTTATTTATAAGTGGTTACTAGCCATTAAGTAAATGATAAATAAGTTATAATACATAGACCCATAAAGGTTAGGAATAGTAAAGTACTAAGGGAAACACATGGATCTTCCTAGGATTGGGAAATATATTTTATGGGTGGTCTGGGAAGTGGGGGCCTGCAAAAGATGGATCAGATAGGAAAGGGAAATGAGAATGGGGTCTGAGGGAAGGAACACAGTGAGAGACAGGTAGACATGAAGGGAATATGAAGAGTTGTATGGAAGCCTAATACAGAGGAAATTTCATAAAATATATGAAGGTGATCCTAATGCAGTCTCCAAAAAATGAATGTAACCTATTCCTATCTGGCCAATGCTTGCCATTAAATGAAACTTCCAGTACCTGGACAAGATTATGTCCAATAAATTTGTTGGCTAAATGAAACTCATGGAAATCCCCAAACAACCCCTGTGGCTGGCAAGAAAATAGTTTACTCTTTACAAACTAACAGAAAGGCCCCATTGCTGAAGATATCAACCACACAATTTATTGAACATGGAGATGTCAATCTTATGACCATACAATCTTTTTCCCCTAAGGCCTAGGGTCTTTGGCATGGAAAGGTATGTGAAGGATACAAAAAAAGGGGAAAAGAAAAGAAAAGGAAGAAAAGAAAAGATACATAAACACCAACTGAGTCACAAAATTTTTTGCTATGCAGTGTTGTCCTACATGCAAAATATTCTAGGGCAATTGTGGCACAAAGCCTGTGGTTAACCCAATGTCTGATTTGACTTAAGGCCCACTCCATGAGATAGAATGCCATGCTTGCTGTTGATGTGGTTTATAGATACAAAAGCAAGGTAGAACATTGATTATTTTCCTTCTTTGGATTCTTGCATTATGTCTTCTGGTATCATGACATCTCGTCCTCAGGCAGAGGGCATTCAGGTGAGTTCCAGTTCAGGCATCCCTGGGCCCTGTTCTGTAGTGCAGAACAATGGGTTGTATGTATAGAAGTATCTGAGATTCCAATACCCTAGTATGTGAAATAGAACTAAAAACACAGTTTCTGCATTCAAACATTCTGTACTTAGTCTCCTCAAACAAGCGGTTATGAAAAAAATGAAGCCATGAAATATGTAAGCAAATGGATATAACTGTAAGAAATCAACCTGAGTGAGGTAGCCCAAGGCCAGATAGATAAATATGGTATGTATTTACTTATCCTGGTTATTAGCCATTAAGTAAATAATAACTAAGCTACAATACATAGATCCCGAAAGTTAAAAGTATTAACCTAATATTGATATTATATCCTTCTAGGCAAGAAAAATTTATATAAATATTGCCAAGTTTTTAAGAAAAATAAATATCAATATTCTTCTATATTTTTTCTTATTAACTTACATTAAATTTTCAGGAAACAGTTCTGTGTTCATTCAAATTAATTTACTTATTAAGTTACTATGTGTCTGTGTGTATGCATATATAAATGTGTGTGCATGTGAGTGTATACACACACACACACACACAGAGAGAGAGAGAGAGAGAGAGAGAGAGAGAGAGAGAGAGAGAATGAATACAAATAGATGAGAGGACAACTTGAGAGGCTGATTCTCTCCTTGATTATGTGGTTCCCAAAGAGTGATCTTGGGTCATCAGTCCTGGTAACAAGTCCATTTACCTGCCGAGTCTTCTTGACAGCTATTTAATTATAAGTGTATATTTGTGGTGGCAGATACATGTCATGGAGAAGTTCAAATTGTTTATTGTGAGAGTTCATATCCTAGGTGCAGTTAAATAAAAGCTTTCTCTTCACTTTTGCTCCTATCTCACCTCACACTGATCTTTCCTTACTCCTGATGTGGGATTCTCAGCAGCATATTTCTGTTACTAGGCTTCTTCCACTGTCTGGAATTTTTTGAAGAAAGTAACATCTTAATTTACACACCACAGTTAATTATTGCAGTACAAATAGTGTTTCTAAAATTGATATGTTTTCTATATACTTTGTTTCAAGGCCTCAGCAAACCCCTCCCTTAGACTTCTCAATGATGGGACTACAGGGGTGAGTCAAAACATTTAAAATTTTTAAAGTAAAGGTAATATTTTAAACAGTATATTTCCTTTGTTAGATGTAGATGCATCTCCTTTCATATTTAGACAGACAGTTGTTAATTTGTGTTTATAAGTTCATAATTTAACTTTAATAATCAACCCCATATTAACTTTTTAGAAATCAATGTATTTTTAAATGAAAAATTGCCAATTGCAAACAGTCCTTCAAAAGATTTCATAAAAAAAGTAAATCTTTAAATTGGAAGAATTTAAGGGCATTGGAAGGAAACTGATATACAGTGTGGCTGTTGATCAGCAGGGATCCCTGCAGCTGTGAACCAGGCATTCCATCATGTCACAGCCTTCAGGAAGCAGGCAACAGAAGCAACAACCACTTTTACATGTAAGGCACTTTATCATTCAAACACATCTCTCAAATACTTTACAAAACTCTACAATGACTGCAAGAAAAAGCTCATAAACCAAGCAAGCTTCTGAAAGCTAAGTAGGGGGAATAGCATTCTTTGTGGATTTGATTAAAGAGAGCAGAACATCTTTGGGCATGCTGACTTAGAGAAAAAAGGATGTTAAATAGTCAAGGCATGTGGTTTCACCACAGGATACATGTTCAGTGATCACTCCTGGAGATCTGTGAGCAAAGACAGTGTACAGGATAGATAAACCATTTTCCAGACTTTTCTTCAGTTTTCCTTCTCCTTAAAGGTCATAGATAAAGAATGAAGTGACTTCATTAGAAGTGTTTATGACTACTGTAAATTAATTCTCTCATGTACTTAGTATGTAAGGACAGGGGTAAATAAACACAATGTTGCCTTTGTCTTTGTGTTACAGTGACAAAACTGTCTTCTTATATGTTATTAGACAACTTATTATTTTCCATTGGTGACAAAATAAAATTTTTGATCTTCACAGTTTGCTGTGCTTAAGATTGTTCTGTCTGGACTATTGACATGTTTGTATGTGTAGTTATGGGGCTACGGGAAATTTTTCAAGGGGGAGGATAATAGGAGACAACAAGATAAATGAGCCAGGGGAGGAAAAATGGAGGGCAAGAAAGGAGATGCCTTGATTGTGGGAGTCATTAAAGGTTTGGAGAGAGGTCTTACACAGGGGGGAAGTTAGGGGATCCACAGGGATGACCCCAACTAGTTATCTAGGAAATGATAGAGAGGCTGCTCATGATGCCCTTCCCCTATAATGAGATTCATGACTACCTTGGTTGCCATTCCTAGGGCTTTCATCCAGTAGCTGATCAAAGCAGAAACAGGTACCCACAGCTAAACACCGAGCCATACTCCTGGAATCCAGGTATGCAGAGGGAGGATGGATGAGTAAAGGAGCCAAGATTGTGATGGAAAAACCCACAGAAACAGTTGACCTGACATAGTGAGAGCATGGAGACCATAGTCATAAAGGTGGGAAAACAGCATTGGACCTAAGCAAGCCCTCTGAATGTGGGTGCCAGTCAGGAGGCCAGGGCAGTCTATGGGACCTCTAACAGTAGAGCCAGTGTTTATCCCCAGAGCACAAATGGACTTTGGGAGCACAATCCCTATAGGGGTACTATTGTAGTCCAGATAAAAGAAAGAGGACATAGGCCCTCCCCCAAATGATGTGAAGGACTTTGATGGCCCCCCATGGAGGGCCTCACTATCCTTAGGTAGTAGGTTGGGGTGGGTTGGGGGGGCTGGTGGGGCGCATTGGAGGCTGGAAGGGCGAGATAAAGGGGGGATTGATATGTAAATAAGAGTGCTTCTAAAATAAATAATTAAAATCTCATACTATATTTAAAAATAAAAAAAAGCAGAGCCAGGATATTTAGAAATATGTCCAAATGTCACAAATGACTTCATTGTTTCAGTTTCTGCTTTTCTACAAGAGGGAGCTATCATACTTTGTTGAAAACCACTAAGTATCACACAAGAATGTCCTAAGTATGAAAGTTCCTGTTAAATTCACCACATCCTTAATAAGAGTTTCTGTCATTACACTTATATGGCACTCAATGGTATAAACTCCCTTGTGTTCCCTTGACTGGTCATAAAGAATATGATGGCTATATCATGCTGCCACCACAGGTCCTAAACACTGGACAAACTCAGCATACATATTTAGACAATAGATATGTATATAAAGAGTAAAGTACATAAAATTCCTTAAAGGATTTTATGAGTCCAATATAAAAAACAAAGAAACTGGAAAGATAGTTAATAGGAAATAGATAATAAATAGGAAAATAGTCTATTGCGGCGTCCACCCTTGACCAGCAAGAAAGACGCCACACCGAGGAATCTTTTTTAAACATAGTTTAATCGGGAACCTCTTTGCTTTGTACAATGTATAATGGCGGCGGCCGCGGGCCGAGGGAGACGGGGCTTGATATAGTCTACATCTACCAATCACCTAACCCTACGTGGCGCGCCAGGATAGGTTGTCTCCAAGCAGAATTAAGAGGATACATGACCTTTGCCTTATTTGGAGTTGTTTACCACAGAGAGCGCTCGCCGTCGGGCTGGCGGAAGGCGGAAACCGGCGCCATCTTTTGGGTGCGGTTTTCTGCAGCTCCCTACTGTCTATACTAATAATAAAAAGTTAAATATAAATTAGGTAAATGGGAAAATAGCTCTAAAGTGCACAGTTTGTTTATTTCATAGAAAACAGTTTAAGACTGATAGGCAACAAGAATGAAAGTTAACATATGGTCATGAGGAAACTAAATATAGGCTGAGTTAATCATTTCTTGGTTCCTATGCATAGACACATTATTATCCTGAAGAAAGAGGACTCAGGTCTCCAAAATTAAGTAATTTCAATAATAATAGATTGGTCATATGCATGGTATTAGAGATTACAAAAGTACACTGTTATAGGCATATTAACCTGCTTAATAGTGGAATTCACATCACCACTGTGGGGCCATTCAAATCATTTTATCAAGATTATAGAATACAGTCCAGAGGGAAGTATTATCGGTTTAATATGAGATTTCAAGTAACAAAAATATAGAACTGTAAGTCTTCTGTGACATATTAATTTCTTGGGTTCTTTCAGGGAATATGAACAAAAAACGAGTAAGTGCACATTTACTCTTATAAAAGTGTAAAACACAATGAAATAAAAGGATCTTAGTGTGAAATTGCACTTCCAGGATGAAATTATCACCAGAAATTCCTCGCTTTCCTCCAGATCTATTTTCCTGCTACAGGGATGAGTGAAATCTTCATGGTGTAAGAATGTTGTATGCACTCTGATGAGCACTTGAGAAGATGTTTCTTGCAGAATGGATACACTGCTATATTGCTGTTTTCATCCTAGCCTTTAGGCAGGTGAATTCAACTACTCAAGCTTGTCTTTCCTTTTCCAATTCTTCATGTGATGTATGTATTGATAACAATAGCGTAAAAATAATGCAGGAATCCCTGTGATATTTGCAGTCAATCTCTTTTATTTTCATTTTCACTTTCATACCTATGCAGCTTCTGTAAAAACAGAAACACTCTTAGGATAGATAAAATCACCAAACACATATTTAAAATTTACTTGTAATTAAGTGATTCACTGATTTGCATCCTTTTTCACTTAGAATATGTTTGAAAAATTGCATTTATATTCTTGCATTTTCTTTCAAAAATTATCTTAAATGCTTGTCTCCCATGGATTACTCTATCTCTATGTATGTAAGAAAAAGGTCTGGACCCTCATTATTGTGATATTATTTTGTACAGAGATACATAAAACATGATTTTGTTTTACTAGCAGTGCATATCTCCTATTTTGCCTGAAGGACAAAAGCAGAAATGTTGCAACTTATATTTATTAAATGGCCAAACATACCAGACACATTGCTCTGTGTAGTGGATATGTATGAGCAAATCTGGCAGATACTAAAGCAAACACAGCAGTATCTTATTCTTCATTAGTAAGCAACATGTATTTATAACCACCGTACATCATTTATCTTAAGACAGCCTAAAAGACTTAGTCAATTCTGGTCTATAGTGGATTGGTGTAACTTAATAGCATTGGCAAATAAATACCAGTGGCTGCCCTGTCAGTTTGCAATGTTGCATTTTGTAATACTCCCACCATTGTTTTCACTCTGAACAGAATGAAGGAAGGTTAGGGATTGTTAATCTGAAAGATATAATTATTTGCTTATTTTCTAAGTTTATTGTGTTTGCTGAACTGATGCCATTAACATTATGTTTAAAGTGGATAGAACAGAAGAATGCATGCAGTATGAAAACAACCATCAAGAAAAAAAGAAAGCTAAATATTAGAACTTTAAAGAAATAGAATGACAGAAGTACAAAGGAAGGAATAATTAACCTTGTGGGAAAGATATAAAACAGTTCTCAGAGGTGACAATACCATGGTCTAGCAAAACAAAACAAAAAACAAACAAACAAACAAAACCAGGTGTGACTGCATTTTGCTGAGAAGGGAAAGATGCTGGAATGCATGGAAGAGGATATGGAGAGCAGGAGACATAAACCTTCTACAAATAACAAAACAATTTGAACGGAAGCATTTATAACATAAAAAGCCTTACAATAGGTTTAGTTGTGACTAGAAAAATTCCTTTTGCTGTTTCTGTGTTCAGTGCAGGGAATCAAACACAAGAGCCTGCAAAGGCTAGGCTATAGAGCTCTATGTTTCAGCAATGAAGTGTATATAAGAATGGAACATAAATCTAACATACATTCTTGTAGATGTGTGCATAGATTAGAATCCTGGAAAACCTTACAACTGTATTGTCTTTACATTCTTGGTTCTAATATGCCAGTGTATACATATAAGCTAAGTTGTACTGCACTTAATATTTCAAATCAAATGCTTGACTTTCCAGTAGGATTTTCTAGCTGAAGGTTTTTAAATTTACAAATATATATTGACAGTCTAATATTGACTAGATTCTACCTGTAGAGAGTAAATTTTGAGGGTACAAAACTTCACAGATTTGAAATCATAGATACAAAAGAATGATGGTAATCTAACAAGTATATGCTTTCCTTCTAAAGTATTTATCTATCAGGAAATTGTAAAACTTTCTTTTAGCCATCAGAGAAATACAAATCAAAACTATTTTACACCTGTCAAATAGCTAACATCAAAACACTAATAAAAACTTATGCTGGAGAGGACGTAGAGTAAACAGAACACTCTTCTGTTGCTGGTGGCAGTGTAAACTTGAACAGCCATTTTGGAAATCAGTATGGTGGTTTCTCAGAAATTTGGGAATGAATCTACTTCAAGTCGCAGCAATATCACTCTTTGGGATAAACCCAAAGGATACACACTAATACCACAAGGACATTTGCTTTGCATTCATAGCAGCATCATTTTTAATACCCAGAATTAGGAAAAATCCTAGTTGCCCCTCAACTGAAGAATTGATAAAGAAAATGTGTTACATTTATACAATGAATTACTATGCATCAGAAAAAAAAAAAAAACAGTGACATCTTGAAATTTGCAGGCAAATGGATATAACTAGAAAAGACCATCCTGAGTAAGGTAACCCAAACATAGAAAGACAAATACCATATGTACTCATTCATAAGTAGATATTAGATATAAAGCAAAAGATATCCATCCTACAGACCACAATCCAGAGAAGGCAGGAAACAAGGAGGACCCTAAGAGAGACATACTTGGATCCCCACTGCCCAAAAAGGGAATTAGACAGATTTCTTTAGTAAATTGGGAGCTTTGGGGAAGGTTAGAGAGTGGTCGGGGAGTTGGGAGAGGAGAAGGGGAGGGGAAGGAGAGCATGAGGGATCAGAAAGTCAAGTTGGGGGACAGATGGAGAGAGAGAGATCAAGGAAATAAATTCTTTGATAGAAAAAGCCATTATGGGGTTAGCCAGAAAGCTGGCACGAGGAAAATTCCCAGGAAAAAATAAGGATGATCCCAGCTAAGAATCTAAGCAATAGTGGAGAGCATACCTCAACTGTCCTTCCCCTATACTCAGATTTGTACATAAGTCCAGAGTAGACCCAAGTTGGAATGGTACCTTCAAAATATGCTGAAATTTTTCAATATATTAATTTATTAGACATATGAATTTCTAATAATTTTCTCTTTCTAAGTTTCATTCCAGGCCTACTCAATGCAAACAAAGGAGTAGTAACCAGAGTGACAGAAACAGTTGTAGCATGTACATTCATGTCTGGGTTCCCTTAAGATACAGCTTATCTGGGAGTGTTCACACTAAGTTTTCAAGACTTGAAGGTCCCTGGTGGAGGGCTTTGCTGTGGGGAGGAGTTGGGGGATGGGTTGGGAGGGGTTGGAGGGGAACACGGGATGATGGGAGGGCAGGGAATGGGAGGAAGGATATGTAAATATGAGTGGTAATTAAAAATCTAAATAAAAATTTAAAAGATGGTAAAGACTTTTTACTGGAAAATTGCCTCTGATATGAAAAGAGATTTTAAAAATGACTGTAGATTTCTGTAAAGGAGACCATGAGGGATCAGAAACTCAAGTTGGGGGAAGGATGGAGAGAGTGATCAAGGAAATAAATTCCTTGATATGTAATATGAACTGCAAGGAAAGACTTGCAAGATTGATAAAATGCATTCTTTCTTATAGGAATGTCAACTAAGGATGGTTCTATTTCAAAAGTCTGGAAGAATCTGGTGACATTCACTGTATGTGTACTTTATGAACTTTTACCCAGATTTTGTTTTGGGGAAATTCATAATGAAGGAATATAGAGTGTTCATTTTAATATATTCAAGCAAACTAGACTCTTAAAACAAAGCATTGATAGAAAATAGAATAAAAAAATATTCCCCACTCCTGATAGTGGACCTCAGGAAAATCTGATGCCTTCGACCTCTAGAACATCTGTAATCATGTGAATACAGGCACACACACATATTTAAAATAAAAAATTTTCTTTAAAATCTACAAAAAGATTATTATTCTAGGAAGAGAACATGAGATTTCATATGTTCATATTTTATCTGTAAGCTCAAGGCTATGTGGTTAGAGCCTCACTCAGCATAAATTTTGCCCTCTGCTTACTGCAAGTTCCTTCAGAGGTAGATCCTTTATGTGTTAATAGAAATCTTATATGAAATGTAAAGGACAATGGAAGCATGCTATATTCACTATTTTAACCTCTTTGTCAATATTACAATGGTATTAATATTTTTATTTATAAATACAAAAATGTTTATGATATGCACATACTGTATTGCAGAAGATAGAAACATGGGAATGCATGTCTGATTAAAGGAAAAAGCAGGATTTAATTATTTTCTGAGGGGAACAAAATGAGGCCTTGAAGGAAATCTTTCATTTTCAACATTGTTAAGAACGTAAATAATATCT